>NC_092185.1:20000-25000 GCF_043641665.1 Enoplosus armatus | reverse complement strand
TGCCGTTCCAACGGTAGCAGCCACGAGTCTGTAGGACGTTCCTGTCCGGAGATACAAGTGTGTGCTATTCTCCATAGAGAATGAATGGAGTGAATTTTTATCGAAAAATGCCTAAGTGTGGAGGGAGGTGAAAAATGCCTAACTAAATGGTGTTCCCAGAAAGTGGTTAGGAGCACGTTTCAGGCAATTTGGAGTGGATTTGATTTGACTGTACTTTTGAGCATTTTGGTGGATTGGTAGGTTAGGGTTAGGGTTAGGATTAGGGGGTTTTACCCAAAGTGAGCCTGGGTTAGGGTTAGGGTTAGGGTTAGGGTTAGGGTTAGGGTTAGGGTTAGGGGTTAGGGGGGGTTAGGGTTAGGGTTAGGGTTAGGGTTAGGGTTAGGGTTAGGATTAGGGGGTTTTACCCAAAGTGAGCCTGGGCTCACTTACTTTTTGGTGAATAACTTTTGAACGGAAGGTCGTAGAGACTTGAAACCAAGGTCTTTGAATTGAAATAGTGGGCCGGCCTTTCCAACGGTTAGGGTTAGGGTTAGGGTTAGGGTTAGGGTTAGGGTTAGGGGTTAGGGTTAGGGTTAGGGTTAGGGTTAGGGTTAGGGTTAGGGTTAGGGTTAGGGGTTAGGGTTAGGGTTAGGGTTAGGGTTAGGGTTAGGGTTAGGGGTTAGGGTTAGGGTTAGGGTTAGGATTAGGGGGTTTTACCCAAAGTGAGCCTGGGCTCACTTACTTTTTGGTGAATAACTTTTGAACGGAAGGTCGTAGAGACTTGAAACCAAGGTCTTTGAATTGAAATAGTGGGCCGGCCTTTCCAACGGTAGCACCCCCGAGTGTGTACGAGCTTCCGTTGCGGAGATACGTCACTTCCTTTGGTCATGATTTTGTGTATCTCAGCTTGGGAAGGTCGTAGAGAGCTGGGGACACTTGCTACGTGTTCAGCGTGGTGTAATTAGTGTATACGGAAGGTGGTTTGGAGAGTGTACGAGGTTCGGTTCGGGAGATATTGGCCAAAGTGTGTTTTGTGATTGATTGTGATTGGCCGAGTGGTTTTTGTTGAATAACTTTTGAAGGGAAGGTGCTAGAGACTTGCAACCCTCATTCGTCTAGCATATATGGACTATTGCCGTTCCAACGGTAGCAGCCACGAGTCTGTAGGACGTTCCTGTCCGGAGATACAAGTGTGTGCTATTCTCCATAGAGAATGAATGGAGTGAATTTTTATCGAAAAATGCCTAAGTGTGGAGGGAGGTGAAAAATGCCTAACTAAATGGTGTTCCCAGAAAGTGGTTAGGAGCACGTTTCAGGCAATTTGGAGTGGATTTGATTTGACTGTACTTTTGAGCATTTTGGTGGATTGGTAGGTTAGGGTTAGGGTTAGGATTAGGGGGTTTTACCCAAAGTGAGCCTGGGTTAGGGTTAGGGTTAGGGTTAGGGTTAGGGTTAGGGTTAGGGGTTAGGGGGGGTTAGGGTTAGGGTTAGGGTTAGGGTTAGGGTTAGGGTTAGGATTAGGGGGTTTTACCCAAAGTGAGCCTGGGCTCACTTACTTTTTGGTGAATAACTTTTGAACGGAAGGTCGTAGAGACTTGAAACCAAGGTCTTTGAATTGAAATAGTGGGCCGGCCTTTCCAACGGTAGCACCCCCGAGTGTGTACGAGCTTCCGTTGCGGAGATACGTCACTTCCTTTGGTCATGATTTTGTGTATCTCAGCTTGGGAAGGTCGTAGAGAGCTGGGGACACTTGCTACGTGTTCAGCGTGGTGTAATTAGTGTATACGGAAGGTGGTTTGGAGAGTGTACGAGGTTCGGTTCGGGAGATATTGGCCAAAGTGTGTTTTGTGATTGATTGTGATTGGCCGAGTGGTTTTTGTTGAATAACTTTTGAAGGGAAGGTGCTAGAGACTTGCAACCCTCATTCGTCTAGCATATATGGACTATTGCCGTTCCAACGGTAGCAGCCACGAGTCTGTAGGACGTTCCTGTCCGGAGATACAAGTGTGTGCTATTCTCCATAGAGAATGAATGGAGTGAATTTTTATCGAAAAATGCCTAAGTGTGGAGGGAGGTGAAAAATGCCTAACTAAATGGTGTTCCCAGAAAGTGGTTAGGAGCACGTTTCAGGCAATTTGGAGTGGATTTGATTTGACTGTACTTTTGAGCATTTTGGTGGATTGGTAGGTTAGGGTTAGGGTTAGGATTAGGGGGTTTTACCCAAAGTGAGCCTGGGTTAGGGTTAGGGTTAGGGTTAGGGTTAGGGTTAGGGTTAGGGTTAGGGGTTAGGGGGGGTTAGGGTTAGGGTTAGGGTTAGGGTTAGGGTTAGGGTTAGGATTAGGGGGTTTTACCCAAAGTGAGCCTGGGCTCACTTACTTTTTGGTGAATAACTTTTGAACGGAAGGTCGTAGAGACTTGAAACCAAGGTCTTTGAATTGAAATAGTGGGCCGGCCTTTCCAACGGTTAGGGTTAGGGTTAGGGTTAGGGTTAGGGTTAGGGTTAGGGGTTAGGGTTAGGGTTAGGGTTAGGGTTAGGGGTTAGGGTTAGGGTTAGGGTTAGGGTTAGGGTTAGGGTTAGGGTTAGGGGTTAGGGTTAGGGTTAGGGTTAGGGTTAGGGTTAGGGTTAGGGTTAGGGTTAGGGTTAGGGTTAGGGTTAGGGTTAGGGTTAGGGTTAGGGTTAGGGTTAGGGTTAGGGTTAGGGTTAGGGTTAGGGGGTTAGGGTTAGGGTTAGGGTTAGGGTTAGGGTTAGGGTTAGGGTTAGGGTTAGGGTTAGGGTTAGGATTAGGGGGTTTTACCCAAAGTGAGCCTGGGCTCACTTACTTTTTGGTGAATAACTTTTGAACGGAAGGTCGTAGAGACTTGAAACCAAGGTCTTTGAATTGAAATAGTGGGCCGGCCTTTCCAACGGTAGCACCCCCGAGTGTGTACGAGCTTCCGTTGCGGAGATACGTCACTTCCTTTGGTCATGATTTTGTGTATCTCAGCTTGGGAAGGTCGTAGAGAGCTGGGGACACTTGCTACGTGTTCAGCGTGGTGTAATTAGTGTATACGGAAGGTGGTTTGGAGAGTGTACGAGGTTCGGTTCGGGAGATATTGGCCAAAGTGTGTTTTGTGATTGATTGTGATTGGCCGAGTGGTTTTTGTTGAATAACTTTTGAAGGGAAGGTGCTAGAGACTTGCAACCCTCATTCGTCTAGCATATATGGACTATTGCCGTTCCAACGGTAGCAGCCACGAGTCTGTAGGACGTTCCTGTCCGGAGATACAAGTGTGTGCTATTCTCCATAGAGAATGAATGGAGTGAATTTTTATCGAAAAATGCCTAAGTGTGGAGGGAGGTGAAAAATGCCTAACTAAATGGTGTTCCCAGAAAGTGGTTAGGAGCACGTTTCAGGCAATTTGGAGTGGATTTGATTTGACTGTACTTTTGAGCATTTTGGTGGATTGGTAGGTTAGGGTTAGGGTTAGGATTAGGGGGTTTTACCCAAAGTGAGCCTGGGTTAGGGTTAGGGTTAGGGTTAGGGTTAGGGTTAGGGTTAGGGTTAGGGGTTAGGGGGGGTTAGGGTTAGGGTTAGGGTTAGGGTTAGGGTTAGGGTTAGGATTAGGGGGTTTTACCCAAAGTGAGCCTGGGCTCACTTACTTTTTGGTGAATAACTTTTGAACGGAAGGTCGTAGAGACTTGAAACCAAGGTCTTTGAATTGAAATAGTGGGCCGGCCTTTCCAACGGTAGCACCCCCGAGTGTGTACGAGCTTCCGTTGCGGAGATACGTCACTTCCTTTGGTCATGATTTTGTGTATCTCAGCTTGGGAAGGTCGTAGAGAGCTGGGGACACTTGCTACGTGTTCAGCGTGGTGTAATTAGTGTATACGGAAGGTGGTTTGGAGAGTGTACGAGGTTCGGTTCGGGAGATATTGGCCAAAGTGTGTTTTGTGATTGATTGTGATTGGCCGAGTGGTTTTTGTTGAATAACTTTTGAAGGGAAGGTGCTAGAGACTTGCAACCCTCATTCGTCTAGCATATATGGACTATTGCCGTTCCAACGGTAGCAGCCACGAGTCTGTAGGACGTTCCTGTCCGGAGATACAAGTGTGTGCTATTCTCCATAGAGAATGAATGGAGTGAATTTTTATCGAAAAATGCCTAAGTGTGGAGGGAGGTGAAAAATGCCTAACTAAATGGTGTTCCCAGAAAGTGGTTAGGAGCACGTTTCAGGCAATTTGGAGTGGATTTGATTTGACTGTACTTTTGAGCATTTTGGTGGATTGGTAGGTTAGGGTTAGGGTTAGGATTAGGGGGTTTTACCCAAAGTGAGCCTGGGTTAGGGTTAGGGTTAGGGTTAGGGTTAGGGTTAGGGTTAGGGTTAGGGGTTAGGGGGGGTTAGGGTTAGGGTTAGGGTTAGGGTTAGGGTTAGGGTTAGGATTAGGGGGTTTTACCCAAAGTGAGCCTGGGCTCACTTACTTTTTGGTGAATAACTTTTGAACGGAAGGTCGTAGAGACTTGAAACCAAGGTCTTTGAATTGAAATAGTGGGCCGGCCTTTCCAACGGTTAGGGTTAGGGTTAGGGTTAGGGTTAGGGTTAGGGTTAGGGGTTAGGGTTAGGGTTAGGGTTAGGGTTAGGGTTAGGGTTAGGGTTAGGGTTAGGGGTTAGGGTTAGGGTTAGGGTTAGGGTTAGGGTTAGGGTTAGGGGTTAGGGTTAGGGTTAGGGTTAGGATTAGGGGGTTTTACCCAAAGTGAGCCTGGGCTCACTTACTTTTTGGTGAATAACTTTTGAACGGAAGGTCGTAGAGACTTGAAACCAAGGTCTTTGAATTGAAATAGTGGGCCGGCCTTTCCAACGGTAGCACCCCCGAGTGTGTACGAGCTTCCGTTGCGGAGATACGTCACTTCCTTTGGTCATGATTTTGTGTATCTCAGCTTGGGAAGGTCGTAGAGAGCTGGGGACACTTGCTACGTGTTCAGCGTGGTGTTAGGGTAGGATTAGGGGGTTTTACCCAAAGTGAGCCTGGGCTCACTTACTTT
>NC_092185.1:5000-12500 GCF_043641665.1 Enoplosus armatus | reverse complement strand
AGGTCGTAGAGAGCTGGGGACACTTCCTACGTGTTCAGCGTGGTGTAATTAGTGTATACGGAAGGTGGTTTGGAGAGTGTACGAGGTTCGGTTCGGGAGATATTCGCCAAAGTGTGAATTCGTATTGACATGAATGGACAAGTGTTTTTGTTGAATAACTTTTGAAGGGAAGGTGCTAGAGACTTGCAACCCTCATTCGTCTAGCATATATGGACTATTGCCGTTCCAACGGTAGCAGCCACGAGTCTGTAGGACGTTCCTGTCCGGAGATACAAGTGTGTGCTATTCTCCATAGAGAATGAATGGGGTGATTTTTTATCGAAAAATGCCTAAGTGTGGAGGGAGGTGAAAAATGCCTAACTAAATGGTGTTCCCAGAAAGTGGTTAGGAGCACGTTTCAGGCAATTTGGAGTGGATTTGATTTGACTGTACTTTTGAGCATTTTGGTGGATTGGTAGGTGACGACGCACTAGCCTGGCCCCTTTCCCTGACCTTAACCAGTGTGAGATGTGTTGCCTAAGCCCAACCTTGAGCTTGCCTCCCCCTGTGTTGGTTAGGGTAAGGATAGAGGAGAGGTGAGGGTTAGTGTTTGGGTTGGTGTTTGGGTTGGTGGTTGGTTGTTGGTTAGGGCGTGGGTTAGGGTTAGGGTTAGGGTTAGGGTTAGGATTAGGGTTAGGGTTAGGGTTAGGGTTAGGGTTAGGGTTAGGGTTAGGGTTAGGGTTAGGATTAGGGGGTTTTACCCAAAGTGAGCCTGGGCTAGGGTTAGGGGGTTAGGATTAGGGGGTTTTACCCAAAGTGAGCCTGGGCTCACTTACTTTTTGGTGAATAACTTTTGAACGGAAGGTCGTAGAGACTTGAAACCAAGGTCCTTGAATTGAAATAGTGGGCCGGCCTTTCCAACGGTAGCACCCCCGAGTGTGTACGAGCTTCCGTTGCGGAGATACGTCACTTCCTTTGGTCATGATTTTGTGTATCTCAGCTTGGGAAGGTCGTAGAGAGCTGGGGACACTTCCTACGTGTTCAGCGTGGTGTAATTAGTGTATACGGAAGGTGGTTTGGAGAGTGTACGAGGTTCGGTTCGGGAGATATTCGCCAAAGTGTGAATTCGTATTGACATGAATGGACAAGTGTTTTTGTTGAATAACTTTTGAAGGGAAGGTGCTAGAGACTTGCAACCCTCATTCGTCTAGCATATATGGACTATTGCCGTTCCAACGGTAGCAGCCACGAGTCTGTAGGACGTTCCTGTCCGGAGATACAAGTGTGTGCTATTCTCCATAGAGAATGAATGGGGTGATTTTTTATCGAAAAATGCCTAAGTGTGGAGGGAGGTGAAAAATGCCTAACTAAATGGTGTTCCCAGAAAGTGGTTAGGGTTAGGGTTAGGGTTAGGGTTAGGGTTAGGGTTAGGGTTAGGGTTAGGGTTAGGGTTAGGGTTAGGGTTAGGGTTAGGGTTAGGGTTAGGATTAGGGGGTTTTACCCAAAGTGAGCCTGGGCTCACTTACTTTTTGGTGAATAACTTTTGAACGGAAGGTCGTAGAGACTTGAAACCAAGGTCCTTGAATTGAAATAGTGGGCCGGCCTTTCCAACGGTAGCACCCCCGAGTGTGTACGAGCTTCCGTTGCGGAGATACGTCACTTCCTTTGGTCATGATTTTGTGTATCTCAGCTTGGGAAGGTCGTAGAGAGCTGGGGACACTTCCTACGTGTTCAGCGTGGTGTAATTAGTGTATACGGAAGGTGGTTTGGAGAGTGTACGAGGTTCGGTTCGGGAGATATTCGCCAAAGTGTGAATTCGTATTGACATGAATGGACAAGTGTTTTTGTTGAATAACTTTTGAAGGGAAGGTGCTAGAGACTTGCAACCCTCATTCGTCTAGCATATATGGACTATTGCCGTTCCAACGGTAGCAGCCACGAGTCTGTAGGACGTTCCTGTCCGGAGATACAAGTGTGTGCTATTCTCCATAGAGAATGAATGGGGTGATTTTTTATCGAAAAATGCCTAAGTGTGGAGGGAGGTGAAAAATGCCTAACTAAATGGTGTTCCCAGAAAGTGGTTAGGAGCACGTTTCAGGCAATTTGGAGTGGATTTGATTTGACTGTACTTTTGAGCATTTTGGTGGATTGGTAGGTGACGACGCACTAGCCTGGCCCCTTTCCCTGACCTTAACCAGTGTGAGATGTGTTGCCTAAGCCCAACCTTGAGCTTGCCTCCCCCTGTGTTGGTTAGGGTAAGGATAGAGGAGAGGTGAGGGTTAGTGTTTGGGTTGGTGTTTGGGTTGGTGGTTGGTTGTTGGTTAGGGCGTGGGTTAGGGTTAGGGTTAGGGTTAGGGTTAGGGTTAGGGTTAGGGTTAGGGTTAGGGTTAGGGTTAGGGTTAGGGTTAGGGTTAGGGTTAGGGTTAGGGTTAGGATTAGGGGGTTTTACCCAAAGTGAGCCTGGGCTCACTTACTTTTTGGTGAATAACTTTTGAACGGAAGGTCGTAGAGACTTGAAACCAAGGTCCTTGAATTGAAATAGTGGGCCGGCCTTTCCAACGGTAGCACCCCCGACTCTGTACGAGCTTCCGTTGCGGAGATACGTCACTTCCTTTGGTCATGATTTTGTGTATCTCAGCTTGGGAAGGTCGTAGAGAGCTGGGGACACTTCCTACGTGTTCAGCGTGGTGTAATTAGTGTATACGGAAGGTGGTTTGGAGAGTGTACGAGGTTCGGTTCGGGAGATATTCGCCAAAGTGTGTTTTGTGATTGATTGTGATTGGCCGAGTGGTTTTTGTTGAATAACTTTTGAAGGGAAGGTGCTAGAGACTTGCAACCCTCATTCGTCTAGCATATATGGACTATTGCCGTTCCAACGGTAGCAGCCACGAGTCTGTAGGACGTTCCTGTCCGGAGATACAAGTGTGTGCTATTCTCCATAGAGAATGAATGGAGTGAAATTCAAGCGAAAATTGTCTAAGTGTGGAGGGAGGTGAAAAATGCCTAACTAAATGGTGTTCCCAGAAAGTGGTTAGGAGCACGTTTCAGGCAATTTGGAGTGGATTTGATTTGACTGTACTTTTGAGCATTTTGGTGGATTGGTAGGTGACGACGCACTAGCCTGGCCCCTTTCCCTGACCTTAACCAGTGTGAGATGTGTTGCCTAAGCCCAACCTTGAGCTTGCCTCCCCCTGTGTTGGTTAGGGTAAGGATAGAGGAGAGGTGAGGGTTAGTGTTTGGGTTGGTGTTTGGGTTGGTGGTTGGTTGTTGGGTTAGGGTTAGGGGGTTAGGGTTAGGGTTAGGGTTAGGGTTAGGGGTTAGGGTTAGGGTTAGGGTTAGGGTTAGGGTTAGGGTTAGGGTTAGGAATAGGGGTAAAAACCACGATGATATATTTGAGGATGATATATTCTTGAATAACTTGTGATAGGAAGGTCGTAGACACTCGAAACCAAGATACGTCCCCCCTATATCGACTACGGCCGTTCCAACGGTAGCACCCCCGAGTCTGTACGAGCTTCCGGTGCGGAGATACGTCACTTTTTGACCGGAAATTGTGTGTATCTCGGGAACGCTTGGTCGTAGAGAGCTGGGGACACTTCCTACGTGTTCAGCGTGGTGTAATTAGTGTATACGGAAGCTGTTTCCAAGTGTGTACGAGGTTCGGTTCGGGAGATATTCGCCAAAGTGTGTTTTGTCATTGATTGTGATTGGCCGAGTGGTTTTTGTTGAATAACTTTTGAAGGGAAGGTGCTAGAGACTTGCAACCCTCATTCGTCTAGCATATATGGACTATTGCCGTTCCAACGGTAGCAGCCACGAGTCTGTAGGACGTTCCTGTCCGGAGATACAAGTGTGTGCTATTCTCCATAGAGAATGAATGGAGTGAATTTTGGGTTAGGGTTAGGGTTAGGGTTAGGGTTAGGGGTTAGGGTTAGGGTTAGGGTTAGGGTTAGGGTTAGGGGTTAGGGTTAGGGTTAGGGTTAGGGTTAGGGTTAGGGTTAGGGTTAGGGGTTAGGGTTAGGGTTAGGGTTAGGGTTAGGATTAGGGGGTTTTACCCAAAGTGAGCCTGGGCTCACTTACTTTTTGGTGAATAACTTTTGAACGGAAGGTCGTAGAGACTTGAAACCAAGGTCCTTGAATTGAAATAGTGGGCCGGCCTTTCCAACGGTAGCACCCCCGAGTGTGTACGAGCTTCCGTTGCGGAGATACGTCACTTCCTTTGGTCATGATTTTGTGTATCTCAGCTTGGGAAGGTCGTAGAGAGCTGGGGACACTTCCTACGTGTTCAGCGTGGTGTAATTAGTGTATACGGAAGGTGGTTTGGAGAGTGTACGAGGTTCGGTTCGGGAGATATTCGCCAAAGTGTGAATTCGTATTGACATGAATGGACAAGTGTTTTTGTTGAATAACTTTTGAAGGGAAGGTGCTAGAGACTTGCAACCCTCATTCGTCTAGCATATATGGACTATTGCCGTTCCAACGGTAGCAGCCACGAGTCTGTAGGACGTTCCTGTCCGGAGATACAAGTGTGTGCTATTCTCCATAGAGAATGAATGGGGTGATTTTTTATCGAAAAATGCCTAAGTGTGGAGGGAGGTGAAAAATGCCTAACTAAATGGTGTTCCCAGAAAGTGGTTAGGAGCACGTTTCAGGCAATTTGGAGTGGATTTGATTTGACTGTACTTTTGAGCATTTTGGTGGATTGGTAGGTGACGACGCACTAGCCTGGCCCCTTTCCCTGACCTTAACCAGTGTGAGATGTGTTGCCTAAGCCCAACCTTGAGCTTGCCTCCCCCTGTGTTGGTTAGGGTAAGGATAGAGGAGAGGTGAGGGTTAGTGTTTGGGTTGGTGTTTGGGTTGGTGGTTGGTTGTTGGTTAGGGCGTGGGTTAGGGTTAGGGTTAGGGTTAGGGTTAGGGTTAGGGTTAGGGTTAGGGTTAGGGTTAGGGTTAGGGTTAGGGTTAGGGTTAGGGTTAGGGTTAGGGTTAGGGTTAGGATTAGGGGGTTTTACCCAAAGTGAGCCTGGGCTCACTTACTTTTTGGTGAATAACTTTTGAACGGAAGGTCGTAGAGACTTGAAACCAAGGTCCTTGAATTGAAATAGTGGGCCGGCCTTTCCAACGGTAGCACCCCCGACTCTGTACGAGCTTCCGTTGCGGAGATACGTCACTTCCTTTGGTCATGATTTTGTGTATCTCAGCTTGGGAAGGTCGTAGAGAGCTGGGGACACTTCCTACGTGTTCAGCGTGGTGTAATTAGTGTATACGGAAGGTGGTTTGGAGAGTGTACGAGGTTCGGTTCGGGAGATATTCGCCAAAGTGTGTTTTGTGATTGATTGTGATTGGCCGAGTGGTTTTTGTTGAATAACTTTTGAAGGGAAGGTGCTAGAGACTTGCAACCCTCATTCGTCTAGCATATATGGACTATTGCCGTTCCAACGGTAGCAGCCACGAGTCTGTAGGACGTTCCTGTCCGGAGATACAAGTGTGTGCTATTCTCCATAGAGAATGAATGGAGTGAAATTCAAGCGAAAATTGTCTAAGTGTGGAGGGAGGTGAAAAATGCCTAACTAAATGGTGTTCCCAGAAAGTGGTTAGGAGCACGTTTCAGGCAATTTGGAGTGGATTTGATTTGACTGTACTTTTGAGCATTTTGGTGGATTGGTAGGTGACGACGCACTAGCCTGGCCCCTTTCCCTGACCTTAACCAGTGTGAGATGTGTTGCCTAAGCCCAACCTTGAGCTTGCCTCCCCCTGTGTTGGTTAGGGTAAGGATAGAGGAGAGGTGAGGGTTAGTGTTTGGGTTGGTGTTTGGGTTGGTGGTTGGTTGTTGGGTTAGGGTTAGGGGGTTAGGGTTAGGGTTAGGGTTAGGGTTAGGGGTTAGGGTTAGGGTTAGGGTTAGGGTTAGGGTTAGGGTTAGGGTTAGGAATAGGGGTAAAAACCACGATGATATATTTGAGGATGATATATTCTTGAATAACTTGTGATAGGAAGGTCGTAGACACTCGAAACCAAGATACGTCCCCCCTATATCGACTACGGCCGTTCCAACGGTAGCACCCCCGAGTCTGTACGAGCTTCCGGTGCGGAGATACGTCACTTTTTGACCGGAAATTGTGTGTATCTCGGGAACGCTTGGTCGTAGAGAGCTGGGGACACTTCCTACGTGTTCAGCGTGGTGTAATTAGTGTATACGGAAGCTGTTTCCAAGTGTGTACGAGGTTCGGTTCGGGAGATATTCGCCAAAGTGTGTTTTGTCATTGATTGTGATTGGCCGAGTGGTTTTTGTTGAATAACTTTTGAAGGGAAGGTGCTAGAGACTTGCAACCCTCATTCGTCTAGCATATATGGACTATTGCCGTTCCAACGGTAGCAGCCACGAGTCTGTAGGACGTTCCTGTCCGGAGATACAAGTGTGTGCTATTCTCCATAGAGAATGAATGGAGTGAATTTTGGGTTAGGGTTAGGGTTAGGGTTAGGGTTAGGGGTTAGGGTTAGGGTTAGGGTTAGGGTTAGGGTTAGGGGTTAGGGTTAGGGTTAGGGTTAGGGTTAGGGTTAGGGTTAGGGTTAGGGGTTAGGGTTAGGGTTAGGGTTAGGGTTAGGGTTAGGGTTAGGGTTAGGGTTAGGGTTAGGGTTAGGGTTAGGGTTAGGGTTAGGGGGGTTAGGGTAGGGTTAGGGTTAGGGTTAGGGTTAGGGTTAGGGTTAGGGTTAGGGTTAGGGTTAGGATTAGGGGGTTTTACCCAAAGTGAGCCTGGGCTCACTTACTTTTTGGTGAATAACTTTTGAACGGAAGGTCGTAGAGACTTGAAACCAAGGTCCTTGAATTGAAATAGTGGGCCGGCCTTTCCAACGGTAGCACCCCCGAGTCTGTACGAGCTTCCGTTGCGGAGATACGTCACTTCCTTTGGTCATGATTTTGTGTATCTCAGCTTGGGAAGGTCGTAGAGAGCTGGGGACACTTCCTACGTGTTCAGCGTGGTGTAATTAGTGTATACGGAAGGTGGTTTGGAGAGTGTACGAGGTTCGGTTCGGGAGATATTGGCCAAAGTGTGTTTTGTGATTGATTGTGATTGGCCGAGTGGTTTTTGTTGAATAACTTTTGAAGGGAAGGTGCTAGAGACTTGCAACCCTCATTCGTCTAGCATATATGGACTATTGCCGTTCCAACGGTAGCAGCCACGAGTCTGTAGGACGTTCCTGTCCGGAGATACAAGTGTGTGATATTCTCCATAGAGAATGAATGGAGTGAAAGTCAAGCGAAAATTCTCTAAGTGTGGAGGGAGGTGAAAAATGCCTAACTAAATGGTGTTCCCAGAAAGTGGTTAGGAGCACGTTTCAGGCAATTTGGAGTGGATTTGATTTGACTGTACTTTTGAGCATTTTGGTGGATTGGTAGGTGACGACGCACTAGCCTGGCCCCTTTCCCTGACCTTAACCAGTGTGAGATGTGTTGCCTAAGCCCAACCTTGAGCTTGCCTCCCCCTGTGTTGGTTAGGGTAAGGATAGAGGAGAGGTGAGGGTTAG
>NW_027261184.1:0-53646 GCF_043641665.1 Enoplosus armatus | reverse complement strand
GTTGGTAATGTTGGTGGAATGTTTGGGAGGCTGTTTAGATGATGACTACCGCAGATAGAGACTGTGAGTATGTGGGAAGTTGAGTCAGACATCGAGATGGGAATGTTTTGGAGACATTGTGCAGAATTGGCTATTGATCTAGGCTTTGCCAGACAGACAGCAGGAGACACAGAGATGCAGAAATATGATGAGAGGTAGCATTCGCATTAGAGAAAAAAATAAATAGAGAGAAAATAGCAGATAAAATGGAAGAGTTGAAATACATTAAAGCTTCCCTTAAAGTGAATGAAGCCGAGGGGTCAATTTAAGTGTAATGAAGTGTTAAAAGGAGTTCAGTTAAAGTTGAAGCACTGAAAGGAGTTGACATGTCAGCCAAAGTGTAGCTGATAAACAAGCTAGAAGTGTTAGTAGATTTACATACTGGGGCTACATGTCAGTTACATTTAAGTTTTAAATATGGATTGTGCCTTTACAATTATGTAATGAAAGTGATCATTACTCTCTTTACTGTTGCAGCAATGTAGGCATGTTTTTACGTAAAGGTTCTGCCAAGTGTCTCAGATGGTCGAGAGATCCAAAGTGTGTTGGAAATTCTGCAGAAACACTTTATAAAGTAAGAGGGTCTAGTAGAATGGAAGTAATGAGGGTATGTGTCTGGCAGTGATTCAGACTATGTGTTACCTGTATGTTGATGACTCACAGCCTTAGAGGGTGTGTGTATGTACAGTATGTGTGTGTGTCTGGTTAGTTTTAGCCCGCTGCTGTGGGCAGCTGCTTTAGCTTTTCCATGCAATTCTTTCCCACATCCCAAAGCTAGCCCAGCGGTAGAGCGAGCCCCGCCCTGCTGGGAATAAACGTTATGAGTGACTGAGTCCTGCTTCTCCTCAGTATTACAGCCTTGACTGCTGTGGGACTGGAAACCAGCCTGGAAATGAGTCAAAATCCATCCACGCCAGCTTCACTGCCATTTTTGTACATGCAGCGTGACTGAAGGCGCTGGGAAATCCTCAAGTGACTTGAATATGAATGCTAATGACAAAGGCTTCAAAAGCAGTTAATACAGTACTGCAGTTTTCATTTTCATTTTGCTATCACTGCTTTAAATTCCTTTCAGTTCAAGTATCTCTGACTTGATGAAACGGTTTAGGATGTGGCATTCATCTGTTTATCTGTTAATCCAGAGCATTAAAAATCAGTGGAGTGGATCACACGTGCAACACACTGGAAGTCAAGGGATTTAACCAACATAATCAAGACATGAGTATACTGCTAAACTGCATGTATATTTGGTAATGTGTTGAAAGAACACTTGAAGGACTGTTTTAGTCCCTTTCTTTGACTGCCTTCGTCCCTCATTCTAGTCTGACAGGATGACGTTGGTGTCAGCTGAGGACAGGACTGCTCATTCATGTCTACTTCTTACAGTGCTGACTAGCTCACTTCCTAATCCTGCTCCATTCTACACTCTCACACACACACGCCCTCACCTGCACACCTTCACTCAGATTAACCAGATAATACAAGACAACTGGTTATCCCATTTCACCTGCTCTTGCACGTCTTCAGGCCAGACGGAGAAGAGCTCTGTGTGAGTGTTTGTGTGTGATGGAACATGTGGGCCTAATTTCTGTTTTGGGGATGTTCTGTTGAAAAGGTTCATTTAATCCTGTTGTACAATTCTGGGTATTTAACCAGGACATTAGAGCACTGAGTAATTCTCTTTAATTTTCCAGAAACCTATTGCACATTAAGCCCTTGACCCCATGTACAATAATAGACTATGATGTTTATTTGAATACCCATTACTGTGAGTCATTGTATTCCAGCCCAGCCCTCCGCACATGGAGAGGGTAGGTGGCCTACGGAATAAAAAACACTCTCCTTACCCCCATAAACTGTGTATACCATCCCAAAATAGAACTATGACACAGCAAATGTACCTTACAAAATATTAGGACCACCTTCAGTTAGAGAGTTATACTCGTTTATGACTTCAAGCTAACATGTCCTCCATGAATTGTCTGCGTTCACCTGTTGAGCACCTTGTATGTTTTGTATATTCAGTGTGTGTGTGATCATCCATCCGTCCCTGTAATCATGACAACCTGACCTAAGCCCTCTGGATCCTGTACCATATCATACCTGTAATTATGAAATCAGCTCCTCTCCTGTGTACCTGTGATTTTCCGACTGCAACTATACTGCCGGTGTCGAGACACACCCACCCACTCTGTGTTTGCTGTGAAACGACACCAAAGGCAAATCTCAGTGTTTGTTGAAACATGGGTGAAAATGGTGTGTCAGTGTTTGTGTGTGTGTTGGATTGATGTGCGACTCTGGAGCACATTGGCACGTTTTCAGGCCGCTCCTAATTCAACAGGCGGAAATAATCACCAAACCCCTTTTTAAACTAAGATAAACTCCAGTTTTACTATTTCTCTCTCTCGTTCATGTTAGATGTGTTCAAATCGAAAAAGTGAGAATGAGCCGTGTTTGTATCAGGAGAAACTGGAATCTGGTGGCTGGAAAAGACATGGGAGAGAAAAGGTTGGACTACGATAAATAGCATAAAATGAGCTTGATGGCTTGACTTAAATTCCATTCAAACACAATTTACTTTGCCCTGTGGGTAACTAATAGCTGCCTTATCAGGAAAGTTCCTGCTGGAGCAGTTTCAGACTTCATCTTTTAGGATGTTGAATGCACCGTTTATATTGTGAACTCATCAGGCCAGTCTGTTACAGTGTAGCGTTTTATAATTGCCCTTTGTTCATACATGCATTTTGTACATGGTTAGATTTCATTATTAATTAGAAAATTAATTGACATATCTAATAAGCAGTGCTAGAGGCTCGGTGAGTTAGGGGCTACTCGCAGGGCTAGTTGGTAAACTACTGTAGCTGGCAAGCTAACCGCTAACATACAGGCAAGCCGGGAACATGCTAGGGCTAGTCAGTCCCAACAGCTCTCCAGGCTTCTTTCTATTTCCTCTTTACTGGGCCGTTTACTCCCCCCTGGTATGTCCATCATTTCATTCAAAAGAGTTATTGAAGCGGGAGTGCTCTTTTGTGGAGCAGATTTTACTCACGGAGGTTAAATAAAACATGATGGAACGCAGCTAATAAGCTGTGATAGCTTCCTCCATTATGGACTTTCTAGCTCTCATTCCTTCAAAGGTCAGCACTGTCAAGGTGGCTTGCTATTGGTCAATAGTGCAAATCTGTGCATCGTAAAAATACGACATGAAACATTTGCATGGGATTTACTTTCTCTCTGCTAGTGATTCCACTGATTTTGCCACACAATATAGCCATTTTAAATGCTGGTGTGACTGGGCCTTTAGTCTATGGGCAACGCATTTGTTGTCAGGCTTAACACTACTATGTATTTTCAGAATTACTCAAATTGTGCTTATTACCAAAAGATCAACAAATGGGGTATTCTGAAATGGGGCTCAGTTATTGAAAAACAAATCCTCCTGCAGGACAATAGGAGTACTCTGAATGGGCAGTGTAACGTAGTGGAAAGAAACCGTGTGTTTTCCATAGCCTTGACTACAGTGACAATAGAGCAAACATCCTTGGTTAAGACCATGAAGGCTTCCTCTCTCACTCAGTACCTTTTTGTTAACCTTTAACTGAGTCTTTCCATGGAGCTTTGATAATGCCAGTACAGTATTAGCAGGTGTGGCCTTGGACCCGGGGAGAGAGAGAGAGAGGGAGAGAGAGGGGGATTGAGAAGAACGAGGAGTGACATGAAGGAAGAGTATGAGGTGGTGGAGTAGGAGGTGGAGTGTGGGAAATAGCAGAAAAAGTGGTGTATAAATAACTTGATCTGTGTTGTGAGGATGAGAGAAGGAACACTGCATGTGTTCAGATACCAGCAAAAAGAAAGCAGCCTATGGAGCCTGAAGGAATGCAAACACAGTTGACGAATGAGATTTAAGATAGCTGGTACAAACTAGGCTTTCACTGATACGGGTTTCCGATGGCTGATACTGATACCTGAGCAATATTCGTTCATTCCTCCTCTTTGCTATTGGAGGTGAGAGTGTGCTGACGTGTATCCCAGCATGGATTGAATCTAAAGCCAGGTAACACCCTGTAAAGGACAGTCCATGCAGCCTTGTGAAATCCTTATCAGACCATTCTTTCTTTTCACATTAACCTGTGGAAACCATCTTGCTGTACTCTCTGGGTTAGGAGGTTAATGGTCACCTGTTTTGCAATATTTTCCATCGCTGCAGCGTCCAATTTGGGCTGCAGAAGCCTGACAGTGTCAGCGATTGTATAAGGTTTCCTCAGGTTTTGAAAGTCTTAACGTGTCTAATTCTCCTAACCGAAGATTCGATACAGTTAAGGAGTTTAAGTCATAAATTCAGTGTTTAAGGCCTTGATTTTGCAGTGCCATGGTGCACTGCTTTAGTGGGAAGTGTGTCTACTAGTTTGCTCTTGCTCTTGTGTCTATGGTTCACCCAGAGGCTAATTCCCAATGCTTTTGGTGATGCCCTACTTTTTCTCTAGCGCCACCAGCACGTCAAAGTTTTCACTTATCCTGTGAAATATCTCCTCGTCTACTAGATGGATTGGCACCAAATTTGGTACAATCATTGCTTGGTCCCCAGAGGATGAATGCTATTGACTTTTGTGATTCCCTGACTATACATCTGGTGCCACGATAAGGTTCTTATTTTTGGTTTTGAGTGATATTTCTTAACAGTTATTTGATGGATTTGTCTCCCTCAGGATTAATTGTGATCATTTTGATGATCCTCTGACTTTTCACAACGACCTCTTCACAACCTGCAGAATTGCTTCCTCAGAGAAGCTGTGTCAGTCGGCCAAACTCAAACTGGGTGTAGGATGTCATCCCATGGTCAGCATGTTAACCTCTTATGCCACCGGGATTTCACAGTTGTTTCCTAATTAATGTATTTTTGTCCTCAACACAACTGTGAGCCGCATGCCTCCTAAAAAAACACAAATAATCAATGTTCACTAACATACCACTGAAGCCCTGCCCAGCCTAACTATGACAAGTGGTTCGATGGAGTAGTGTGTGTGTGAGGGAATCATCTGCTGTTTTAAAGGGAGAGTTGGAACAACTGTTCTTGTAGATTGGTCCCCAGGGGGATAAAATGATTGTGGGTGTGACATTGAGGAGAACTTCACAGAGGACATTTTGTAGCTGTTTATTGTCTGCTACATCATACATATCTGCTCCGTACGCCACGTGTTCTCCTTTGAGAAAATATCAGAAGCCTAAAGCGAGAAATGTATATTTCATATCTTTTGGTTTCATGACGGCGCCCCCCCCCCAGTTTTGCATTAGGTCGTAATATCGTTAATCTGACTATTTGTGCACAAGTTCACAAGTGAATATCAGTTTTTTTTGTTGTCAGTGGCAAGAATTCAAGGTGCCATCTGTAGCATTTTAATAACAATAAACATTAGCTACAGGAATATTGAGTCGGTGTAATTATTGTACAGTCAAGGACAACAACTTCTACTGGCCTCTGCACTACATTTCCCATAAATCTGTATGCTACTGGATAGATGGAAAACTCTTACCACCAATACCACAGGTGTGTGACAGAGGCTGCTCCTTGTTTACATCCACACATGGTCCCTAACATGTCATCACCATGGGGATGGCTGGTGTGTGTGATTGTGGGTTGTCTGGTCGCTGCTGTAACCAAATGACCTGCGACATCCTGAACAACAATAGTGTGTGTGTGTGTGTGTGTGTGTGTGTGTGTGTGTGTGTGTGTGTGTGTGTGTGTGAAATGACTGTAGTGAATGGAAGATCCTCTAAGCATAGTGCAGTGAACATGTGTGTGTTTGTGCCTATAGAGCAGTTGTCTGTGTGTGTGTGTGTGTGTGTGTGTGTCTTCTATCTTCTATCCCAGCAGCCCAACCCTTGGTAATAAATCTCTAAGGAGAAGATTCCAGAGATGTTGTAATGAACTGTGTGCGCCCCAAATTGCTGAGCTGTCCTCTCGTGTTGGGAGAGGGTCTGTGTTAAGTTACTTTCTCCAGAGATTCCTCTGAGTTCAAGCAGTTCACACATAAATTCCAATCCATTTGTCAGGTTTAATGTAGGTGGATGCTGACATGTCAACAGCACTTTAACGAGAAACCGATGGCCTCCGAGGAGCCAGCTCTCCAAACTGTCACACTTCCTTTAAAATCTTTCTCTTTAATATTTTTTAATCTTCCCAGCTAATAGTCCTCCCGCCCCTCTCGCTCCGCCATATGCTTCAGTCAGTCCCTATGTGTAAAGACAGCTGAGCACTTAAATGACTCTACTGTGTATATATATATATATATATATATATATATATATATGTATGTGTGTGTGTGTGTGTAAAAGTAAAAAATAGAGGCACAGATAGAAGTAAGAATGGCCCCAAGATGAATGGCTCAGCTGTTATTAATGTCCAATCAGCAAAGAGGAAGTTCTCGGAGTAAACAGGAAATTCAATGTTTGGAAATGTAGCCACTTAGTTCAAGCTGTTATAATGCCAAACAATAACTGTGGACTGGATACATGTTGATAGGCCCACATTTCTCACAGTCACTCAAATCTGATGAAATCCTTCCTTATTTACTTTGTGCAATTCAAACATTATTGGCTGCAATTTTTGTTTGGTGGTTCAACCAGCTGGCGTACAAGGTAGTGACTAAAGGGATGGAAGAGAGTAGGAACAGGAAGAGGTGTGTGTGTGTGTGTGGGGGGGGTGTTGAATGGTTTCTTTAAGGTAATATCCCAGTTTCTCATGAGACAATACAATTGCATTAAGAGCCATATAACTTCCACAATTGAGGCAGATTTCATCACAAGTATCACTGTTAAGTAAAATCACAATGACTGACCGAACACACTGACTTACAGGACAATATCCAGTTTTCAGTTAAGGGCCAAACGTGTAAGTGCTATTTTGCTAAGTCGAATTTAAAGGCACTGATTATTAGCTCAAGTATCTGCCACTTAACGTCTAAAGAGTAGTAATCAGCAGTGGTATATTAAGCCTGAATCAGTCCCAGAGTCTGTTGTGCTGATCTGTATCACGGGCTGGGCTGCAGGGTGCGGGCAGGACAGCATTGTTTTAACATACAGCTAAAGCTCTTCTCCATATAAGGCCTGCTGGGTATAAATACAACCAAGAGGCCCTCTGTCCATAGGGGAGGAGAAGACTGGGGAGAGATGTGGAAGAAAGAGAAAAAGAGGGGAAGGAATGAGAGCGAGATGGAGAAGGGATAGTAGAGGAGTAGCAGGATAGATATGCACTGTAGGTAGAGGAGGGTGGGAATGGGGGTTGGAGAGGTAGAATGTTCCCAATGTTTTGAGTTCTTTCTCAGCAAGTCACCACCTGCCCTGTTGACTGGAAGGGCCTGTCGACTGTGGGAGAGTAGAGTGTGTGTCTGTGTTTTCTTTTACCTCTATGTCTGTGTAAGGGCCAGCCATTTCCATTAGAAAATAAAGACACTGTCAAGCAGTTACTTATATATTAAGGTTCATGTGTGTCCGCGCACAGTTATTCCACCTTTCCCCTTGAATTACTGAAATTTTGTAGTCTACTACTTGCACATTATACACATTGTACTTACCAGTAAATCATTCTTCACTCTTGCACTATTGTAGAATCTGTTCTAATAATGTAAATAATAATTTAAAGCCCCTATGTGACATGATTTGAAAATGTCTGACTTTGGTGCCATCCAGTGGTAGAATCAAAAAGGACTTGCTTCCGACCCTTGGACACTGAGATAAATGGGCTAAAATCATATGGACCATACCGATTCTCACCACAAAATGAATAAAGATCTAAATGGTAAATAAGCAGAAATGCTATGCAGCTGAGTGTGGCAGTTGTGTGCAGACAGGTGAAACATTACACAACTGCTATACTTATTTTGTAATCTTTCATTTAAAACATTATGATTATGTAACTGTGATTTTTGTAGTGATTAGTCGATTAATGGATTAGTCGATCGTCATAAAATAATCAGCAATTATTTTGATAATAGATTAATCGCACAAGTCATTTTTCAAGCAAAAATGCATTAAAAAAAGAAACGGATGGACATTTTTCACTATTTTATAGACTAAACGAGTTAACGGCTCATCGAGTAAATAATCTGCAGAGTAATCGATAGTGAAAATAATCGTTAGCTGGAACCCTACAATAATTCATTGCAGTGTACTTATTAAGGTTTGGCAAGGAGTGCTAGAGCCAATGATCTACCAGATACATGGATGATATTGTATTTATTAAATACTGGTCAGTTTGAACTGAAGTTATGCAAAAGGCTGGTTTATTCCTTTAGGAGCACATTATATTCTCCAGGCAGACATTGTTCAAAGTATGTCTTAACAACTACACTGCATACTTACATTTATTTATCCTTTTGTATTATTTCTTTCACTTCGGTGTATGTACAAACTCGCCATGAAGTGTCACACTTCACAGTTCTTGTATAGTGCCTGTATCACGTTGATGACAACACCAGCTGTAAAAACCCCAAGTTTAAAATAGGGTGTTAATTTAGAGCATGTTTTGTGGTTGGAGCCTCATATCAGAGGTTATAATCAGTCTGGAAATTCTGTAGAAGAGCCGGCACCGGCTTCCATTCATCCACACAGAAATCTCCTCTGGAAGATTCAGCCTAGGATTACGCCTTTATGGAAGACGCTAGACACTTTAGGAAATGCCTGCATGACCAAAGTGCTGCCACAGTGGAAAAGTGGGTGTGTATGTGTGTAAAGGACAGGGAGTGGCTCCATGTTTGGTGTGTGTGTGTGAATTGAAAAAAGTATAGCCCAGTTTCCCTTATTAACTTAATTTCAATCCTGCTGCTTTTAGTCTTTTGTGTCTTGGTCTCACATCTGTTCACAATGGAAACATCTTGCTCTGCTATGGTCTGGTACACATGGACACACACACACACACACACACACAGACACAAGTTGTGGTGATTCATTTAACCCAGAGAAGTGAGGGCAGCATGAGAGAGGAACACTAAGTAGGTTGCAGAGAGAAAAAGGAACAGTTTGAGTGTCTGGCTCCTGGGAACCCCCTTGTGTCAATATCAGGCTGGACCACGCTGACAGGCCACTAGTTGTGTCAGAAAACCCACACACACACACACACACTCACATTCACGCTCATTTACTATTGAAGTCCTCCTTACTGTGACACTTTCACCATCTGTCACCAACTTCCTGCCTCTCATCCTCTTTCTTGATTTCATCGAATTTCTCTCTCTCTCTCTCTCTCTTCTGCCCTCTCTTCTCTGTTTCCCGACTCTTGTTTGCCGCCCACATGGCTTGCATTCTTTCACTCTGACATCACAGCCGCCCCGCACTGCCATTTATTTTTTCTCTTCATTTTGTTTTTGTTTTTTTGCCTAACTCCCCTTGTACCCTCCTTCCCTTCCCTCTTGACATTTCATTTCTTTGAATATTGGCAAGGAACTCTCTAGGTTGGGTGATTTTAAAGGCCAATGCGGGACTAAAGCAAGTGATTGTTGACACCTTGCAACAATGTGTGAGTGCAAAAGATTGAAAGAGTGGAAAATGGGAAAGGAGAGTGAGGGCAATCGTGTGGGAGAGAGAGAGAGAAAGTGAGAGGTGAAGGCAGGAGATGGTGATGGAATGACAGTCTGGGTAATGTCAGAATCTTGTTTGCATGAGTGTGTTTTGAGAGATTTACAGCTACTTAAACAGGCATTTAATGGTTCAAAGGGGCACGTTGAGACACTTTGTGTTTTCTTTATTGTTTGATTTGTAGACGGTGGGTTAAGGTTCGACCCATCTCTGGCTTTTCTCTCGCAGTTCACGTGATCGTTCTATTCCCACAGCAAAGAAAGGCCAAAAGTTCATGCAATATTTATTGTCAAAGCTATTTTAATGACTTGTATTAGTACCAATTACAAGACTGGCTTTGTTATTGTGGAAGAACCTGTGGAGTGTCAGGAAGAAAGCCAGGCCTGCTGGAGAGTAACAATACACAGAAACAGCCAGAGAAAGATTGAAAGAATGAAAGAGTCAGGTTAAGTGTTGGCATCAAGACCTCCAAGCCGATGATTTACGAGGGACAGGGTGTCCTTGGTAGGTTATTGGACAATCTCTCTTCACATCAACAGCCAAATTGACCAATAAGCCAAAATTCCCCAAAACTAGGTGTGTTCCTTTAACATAACAGCTCAGAGGAGCAGACATATTGCTTTTGGTTGACAGCCAGCTATAACGTAATTCTGCCCACTGGGACTGAGGTTTTAGATGACATGTAAAACGATTCTTGAGGATGTTGTAATAGAGACGGGTGGAGTCATCATATGGACTGTACTGTCAATGTTCCTATAGGGGACATTACTGTAGGGGTGTTTTTGTTTTATCAATTTCAACCAATGAAACCAAATGTAAAGATCAATTTTTTTATTTTCTCATCTCGTCTCAACTGTAGGTGCGCTAACATATTTTGATGTGCTACTTTGCCAGTATCGTTCCATCTCAGGCTAATCTTCCTGGCATTAAAGACAATTTGGGTTTATGGTGCTATTTAGTAACAAGGACTGGTCCCATGTTGTATGACTGATGTCATAGCCCAGTATATATCAGCATCCCTAACGCCTGGGATTAGTCAGTCTGATGAAACCTTTACAGCATAGGCTGAAAATGAACCCATGCAACCTTTCGATCAAGGATGTGCTCAGTATGATGCAACAGTGCAGCACTGAAAGAGCTAATCCCAAACGCTTATAATATGATACTGCAGATTTTTGCGTGAAGTTACTTATAGCGGATACTGCATATTCAGTATTATTTTTACACACAAAAATTCCCTCTACCCCCCAAAATACAATTGTATTATTATAACGATAATGAGGCAGCTCTTGCTTTGAATGCACTTTGTGTATCCTTGACGTCCCAGTGCTCACTGTGTGGAACTCATTGGAATCACAAGTGATATGAGGCCAGATGTTGCCGTGTTCATTCAGCGTCCGTTCAGTCAGCGTCCCACTGTGACTCAACGGGTGTAACAAATAGAGGTAATATTGAATTTGATAATGACATTCAAATACAAAAACTGTAAACTGTGATGTGTATCGGTCGTGACATAACCGATAGCCCGGATCTGCTTAGTAAGGTCAGTATCTGTGCGGCTACAGATCCGGCGTATCGGGTCAGTGCACCCCTAATATTTATTGAAAGGCCAATGTCTGCCTGGTATAAGAGCAAACAGTGCCACGGCCTAATACTAGTATAGAAAACGATAACTTTATGAAATCAATAATTCCCCTCTTTTACTAGTAAGTGAGTGGTCATGCCTCCTGTAGTATTTATCGATATTGTTAGGAACATGGTTTGTTAAATGGAGTACTTAGCATGTGCAATGTTTAAATGGGGAAATCCTCTCATGACACAACTTTATTGAGCAATATTTGGTGCACGTGAGTCATTATTATGAGCACAGAGTTTGACCTGATTGATTTGAACATGTCCTGGAAATTGATCTTGTGGCACGATGCATTGTGGGTGCTCCAGAGGGCAACCCGCCATGTGTGGCAGCAGTCTTTTGTTTATATAGAGCAGATGCTGTGGACGTCACGTTACATTACGCTTTACTGTAGTTGCATTGTAGTTAGTTGCCTCCCAAATAATGAATGAATGAATGAATGAATGATCCAAATACAAATTGGTGTGGATTTAGAAAGGAAAGATGACACAATCTTTAGCTGTACTGGCTAAAGCTGCAAGCAAGAGAAGACAATACTGCAGATGATCTTTCTACAGGCCGAGCATGTACAGTGCAGTTTGCTATTAGCTTCTAATAAATATAGCAGATTAGTTTGGCATGATGTTACATGACGACACGTTCCCAAGCCTTATTTCTGGACCGTGTGGGCAATGGAGGGAGAGTGGAAAATTGCTATATATATCCAAGATAACTCTGAACAAACTTTGCTGGAGAGGAAGTGAGAGAGGAAAGAAGTATTTAAGGGGAGGGGAAGAGAGGAGAGAGAGAAAGAGAGAGAGAGAGAGCGAGAGGGAGCAGGAGGGGAAAGTCAAGTTCCCATTTCTGATTTCCCACGGAGTCAAGATCTCATGCGTTTTCCTGAAAGTGGTCAGTGGGATTTAAGCTTTTTTTTCTTCCCTCAATCCAAACAACATTAATTTGGTGTTTTCCCCCAAAGTGGTGTATAGAGAGGCAAATCAACATGGACTATGCTTTGCTATTGAGCTGGTTACACACTTTTTCTGGCTTCTTTTAATGACCTAACACACATCTAAACACACATATTTAGTAAACCCTGCAGTCAGTAACCCTTCAGTGATGTGGACCGGGACTATATAACCACACTCTCCTTCTAAGTAAATGAAGTAACACATCTGATGCACCTGCTTTGGCACTGCTGGTCAAAAGGTTGCATATGGCGTCAGAGAGCTTGACTCCTCCGCTGGCCAAATGGCAGATATAAGACAATGTTTTTTAGTGTTTCCATGGCTTTATGCCCCTCATAGTGCTTTTATGTCTCATGATTTAAAGCCTCAGCGCTATAAAAGACACATTGAATATGCTGTATTGTAGCCTCAGCTAGTGTGTGTTGGCAAGAAGGGCTGTCAGGGCGGTATGTGGGCGGAGAGGACAGATTCTTTTTCTGGTACCAGTGGATCATTAAGCTGATAATAATTTGTTATTTTTCTTTTTTTGCATCATTCTTTTGGTGTTTATGAATTCTGTTCCATTCTATGTAACGTACACTTTACCTCAAAGAGTTAACTTCGAATGGGCGGAAGTGGGATAAGAGAAGTGGATAAGAGAGAGTCTGACAGCTGAGCGAGATACTGGTGGTCAGATACAGCCCCTCCTTCCTCCAACTCAGCACAAATATGCTGCCTCAGCATGAGCCTGCAGAAACACACACTCAGACACACACCTTTACAATCCGCCTACTTGCCAGAAGTCAGTTTTAGCCAGAGACAGTAGCACAGATGGCTAAAACGGACGAATCTAGTCGATGCGTTGGGTGTTTAACAACTGCAGCCCTCTATCTTCTCCTGTATCTTTGCCTGTTTCCTGCTGTCTGTCCAGTGTATTCTCACACAGTGGTGAGAGAGAGAGACACACACGCAGACAGAGAGAGAGCGTCTGGTTAACATTACTCAGATTCCTGCAGCAGGGGCTCTGATTATACTGGCAATGAATAGAGAGAGAGAGGAGTGAGGGGGGTGGCATCAAACGAGGTGTACAAAGTTTAATCTCTGACGCAGATACTGCTGAGCCCAGTACAAAGTGTGTGATTTCTCTTTGATGCTCCTATTTTCAGTTATTTTCAGGTCTGCCTCAGCAAAAACCTAATGGCCCCATATTGAGTATCATTTAGATGGGGGGTGACCAGTAGAGGGCAGTGTGGAAGAGAAACAGTGTATGTGAGTCCCTACGCTGTCCCTGTATTACTCTTTGATAAGAGATGGAAACTGCACCTGCCTGTCTGTGAAGGAGTAAAGTGAAGCTTTTTGCTGCTATTACAGCCCATGTTTAATGATTCTTCATAGCTTGGTGGTTTGTGCTGCTGTGAAGAACTCTAATAATTAATGAAAAGTGGGTTATTTTGCTCAATTTACCAGTTACCGTTTTGTAAAGAACATTTGTGCTTTTTGTTCTGAGGGGAGGAGCCACAAAGAAGCATGAATAGAAGCATGAACAGAATGACCTTGACCGAGTCTTTACCTGCGCTCTGTGAGCCTCTGAGCTGACTGAGGGAAATGGAGATGAAGAGGAAGATGACGGCAGTTCAAATATCTGAAACAAGTGAAATTAAACCTTTTCTCTGTCTTGAGGTTTACCTCTCATTAGCCTTTTCTTTCCTCCTTCATTCCCAGCTTCTCTCTCCTTTTCCACCAGTTCTCTTCCCCTTTTCATTATTTCTCTTATCATAATAAAAACCCTATTGGGCACACAGTTCTGTCTTCTCAGGTGTGTGTTGGCAGAAGATTAAGTTTGCTAAGATGGACCTAGAGGCGTGGAATATACCAGCATGCGCCACGTCTTTGGATTTATGGGCCTATTCTCTTGGATCAGCAGGAAGGAGCAGGTCATCCTAATGAGGCCTATAAAACCTGGCTTTCCTGCTGTTGCTCCGCTCTTTGATGCTTCAGCTTGTTGCCTCTTCACCACAGACTGGCATGCCCCACTCTGTCCAGGATCAGGAACTCTTGAGGTCTCTTTCATGTCTGAAGCGTATTAAGGATATGTCCTTTGGTTTTGTCTGTAAACTTGATTTCATAGTGTTTCTATCTCTTTCCCACCTTTATATTTGAATGAAAGGAGATATTGAACTTGCTACTATAGACATCTATCTCTTCTACTCATAATCCCTTGTGTTTTTTGTTGTTGTTAGTTGTCCGATGTTTGGCATTGCTTACACAGCAGTTTTCTTAAAAATGAATAAAACCGATTTAAAACTGATTCATGCATCTTGGTACATGAAAGGAATAGTTCAACATTTTGGGAAATAGGCTCATTGGCAATTTTCTCATCAGAGATGAAAAGATTGATATCATTCTCACATCTGTCCTTTTAAATATATACCTACAGCCTGGAGACGGTTAGCTTAGCTTAGCATGAAGACTGGAAACCAGTTGTTGACTCCAAGAAGTCACTGAGCCTGGCCAGGAAATAGTCCAGCACTTAACCCTCCATAACTCCAGCAACTTGTCGTTTTTACTCTTCTGTTTTTGTACGAATTCAATATATATTATATATACATATATTTTTACCTTTGACAGAGCCAGGCGAGCTGTTCCCCCTAGCAGTCTTTATGCTAAGATAAGCTAATCATCCCCTGCTTCAGCTCCATATGCTTCAGACAGATATGAAAGTGATATCGATCTTCTCTTCTAACTCTTGGCAAGAAAGCCGATAAGCGTATCTCCCAAATTGCTGAACTGTTCCTTGAAGTTGGGGCTTCCCAAGTTCAAATTGAATTGTCACCTCAATAAACAACTAAATCCAGCTGACACTGAGTGAAAAGCTTTGCTATAAGCTTACAAATAGATGATTTTGAAACTCAGACAACAGGTCAGGCCTCAGACTATCCCACATTAATGTCTGTGTATTAGTCCCGCAACTGTAGTGGAAACTTGTCTTCCTCTTTGTTCTCGACAACACACGCCCATTGCCTGTACGATGTCAGTTGTTATTAGTGTTAACAAGCAGAGGCATTAGTCTGCTTAGGCCTTTGATGTGCAGCGAGTGTGTGTGTGTGTGTGTGTGTGCGTGCAACACTGGTCTGGAGTAATTACACTCTGTAATGATATCGGACTAATGATGGTAAGTCCTTGTGCGTGCATGCGTGCGTCATAGTATACATGTATGTGTGGCTGTGTATGATGTGTGTGAGCTCGGTCTAAGAGGCACATTTATGGCAGTCGGACTCTTGGCTGCCTGTCGGGTTTCTGCTTCAGCTTGTAAATCGCAGAGTGGGGAGAGCAGGGAGTGAAGGGAGGAGGGAAGGAAAGGAAACTCTTTTGGCTCAAACAGATGATTATTTATTGGCTCATGCTGCATCTACTACTTAAGAGTTTCCCTTTTTCACACAAGCACGCTTGGATGCACACACACACACACACACACACACACACACACACACACACACACACACACACACACACACACACACTCCTTACCCCTTTGGCATCAGGACACATTTTTCCTTTCTCATCCTTTTTTTCTCTCCAGGGGTGGTTGGGGCCAGATGTGTGTGTGTGTGTGTGTGTGTGTGTGTGTGTGTGTGTGTGTGTGTGTGTGTGTGTGTGTGTGTGTGTGTGTGTGTGTGATTGTGTGTGTGTGTGCATATGATAGGAGAGCTGGTTGCTCTTTTATACACTATCTTTTCTTAAGAGCAGAAAGAGAGAGCAAGAAAAGAGGAAAAATTAGAGGAACTAGTTTTTTAGCATAAGTGGATTGAGGAGAGGGCGACAGGGGGAAAAAAGTAGAGCGAGAGAGAGGGAAGGAGGGGGGTTGTGTGTCACCTAACACAGGGACTATTTCCTCTGGAGGGAGGGAGAAGAAAAGTGGGTGAACGAGTGGCGAGCAAGAGAGACAGAGTGAGGTGTGTGTGTGAGCAGCAGTAAGAGGAGAAGCTATGGCAGCTGGCTCTCAGGACGGAGGGGAGAGCTTCTAAAAACAAACTCTCGGCTAAATAGTGGTCGGACGCGGCGCTGGAGGCCACATTCTTATAGCTGGACTATCGGCGCGGTGGGAACGTAAAAAAAAAACCCCCGTCCAAAATCCCTCAAGAGCAAGACAGGAGCCATGAAGTACAGACCTTTGGTAAGACACCCAGCCGCACATCCGTCCTGCAGAAAAAGTCAGTCAGAACGTGGAGGGGATAATTGGGACCCTTTTTCATGGTTTAATGTTAGTCAAGAATTGCTATTCTACTGAGTGTGAAAGGTAAGGAGTTGTGTGTGAGATGGGTTTACTTTTAGTCAGGCTATTGAAGTGGGGAATGGAGTTTATTGCGGTGGAAGAGAGAGTTTTTAGGAGCTGCTTAATTTGTAAAGAGTACCCACAGTGGCATTGGAATTGCGTAACAACCTTGACAGTGTGCTCTTGAACTTGAAGGACGCAGGTGAGAGCGAGGCAGGTGAAAGCCAGAGCTGTTACAGCCTGCGCTGTTCACCGTGCATCTCTTTTCTCATTAACTTGACTGCTTTTAGTCCCTCTCCTCCTTGATCTCAGCATCTTTCTCCACCTTGACTCTGTATTTGTCATGTTGATGTCAGAGCTATTTGAATTTGAATCTGTTTGATATCCAAGAGGGTGTGTGTGTGTGTGTGTGTGTGTGTGTGTGTGTGTGTGTGTGTGTTTGCACCGCCCGGGGCGAGGCAATCACATGGTGGTGTTGTGTGGCCGGGCAGCATTCTTTGGCATTGACTGAGAGTAAGAGTCAGCATGTTAATCAAAAAAGTGTGTGTTGATGTATTAGTGATATATGAATGTGTGTGTGGGGGGGCTTAAAACCTCCTTTTTGGTGGTGAAAGTATTTTCTCTTACTGAATATGCTGGAACTCGTTCTTCAGCAGTTAAACTTGTATAGAACTACTTTCCCTTTCTATGCATCCATAAGGATTTAATCCATTTTACAAGCTTCCTCTGCTCCTATAACTGTGTGTGTGTGTGTGTGTGTGTGTGTGTGTGTGTGTGTGTGTGTGTGTGTGTGTGGAAGATGGAGGACTGACAGACAGTACAATGCACTGAGAGATTCCTGACACAGTTGTCATTACTGCCTGTAGGGCATCTGACTTCATTTCAATAGGTAGTTTATGTTGGGCTCGCCTCGCTCTCTTCAGGCTATCCACTCCAGTCACTCTCTAGACTTTCTGCATCAAGGCTAAGTTGCGATCAAGTTTGACAAGTGAACGAGCTTATTGTACCTGGAATACAAACCTAATGCCTTGAAAACCTCAAACCTGTTTCTCCATGGAGTATCGCTGGGCTCGGGTAAGTTAGTGTTACTAAATTCTTGCGTCTGACTGACTCGTAAAATGTCTCGTGAAAATTATTAATTTGTGATTTGAAGGTTCAACGTAAAGTTAGTTCCTCTGACAGAGTAAAGGAGTCATGTCAGTTTATAGTTGAGCTTATGCAGACTACAGTTAACCAGCCTGCTGTAAAAGCTGCTAAGGCTCAGTGAAACCAAGGTGAAACTCAGCAGCCTGTTTAATATAGATGAGTGAAATCTCTCTTGTTATTCTTGTTGTGGCTTTTCCTTGTGGCTTTACTAATAAGAGAAGTGTGTGGATATTATATTTTGTATATTGCAGCAATTGCGGCTACTTTTTACTGTTGGTGACGTTTGTGAGACCATATAGCAACATTTCAGTCCGACACAAGGATATATTTGTATATATGGTGGGTGCTTAGTGAAGTAGTGACCAAATATGTTATATAGAGTAAGTCCCAGACTCCCAGCTGCTTGTTGTGTTGTTTTGGCCCACATGTTCTCAGATAGTCTGGTTCATTTCTGCAGCCTGGAGGACTCTCAGCTAGCTTGTCCCACCTGTCTGACTGCTCCACAGTCTCTTGGGATGGAAATGAACATGCTCACTGCTTAGCCTGGAGGGGCGTTTCCATGGTAATCATAATCAAAATGTTAAGCTTGGATCCTGCACAGGTGTGGAATGGGAAAGTGTGTATTCTACTTCATCATCTACAAATGAAAGTCAGACTTATAAGACTGATAAGAAGCTACCCATGTTGGCATTGTGATTTGTTGGCCACTTCCTTGTTCAAGAAAGCCTGTGGTTGACTTGTGGTCTCGTCAAAACCAACCAGCACCGTCAGCTCTTGCATGGCTCCTGATGTCACACTTGGCATCATTATAGCCCCACTACATTTTCACAAGGACGACATTCATGTTTCAAAAATGGATCTAGACGTTCAGTATTTCTTCACTTGCCCCTTTCTTTCTACCAGTGAGTGCAGAACAGATGAGAGAGGTGGAGAAATCAGTGCCAGACAACTGATTCATAGTGGGGAAAACGTAGAGAAAGGGCAAAACATTCTGCGAGTCGCAAAGCATTTCTTCATCAGCACCACACGCCCCACTCATTTGGTTGTCATTATAGAAGTTTAACAAATCACGAGAAACAGAAGTCAGAAGAGCAGCAGGACCGAATGCTACACTCCTGTATTCTCAATTTAATCTGGATCTTTTACATGCACAAATGTTTAACTACTTTATTTTAACTCTTGGTTTAATAACTCTTTGAATCCCGTCCAGTCTAAGACATTACATTGGCTCTAAATTGTTAGAAATAAAGCAAGATTGTTTACAGACGCACATATAAAGATGAGATTTGCCAGTACTATAGACATACTACAATTCAACATACTAAAAAATATGTGTAAACAAGTGGAGCTGAGTAACACGCCTGCAGGATCCATAACCATCTTTTTAATCATGGTAGCCATTGCAACACACTCTATTACACAAATTAGTGCTGAATACATACATGTTTATGCTCTTAAATGTCGAAAAATCGATTACACAATGGACACTTACCAAAATCAAATGCAACGAGCCAACACAAATAAGCCAGTGAAGAGGAAAGGCTGTCAAACGTTTTGTATTTCAAGCCTGGTTATGCAGGTTTAGATGGTCGGTTTTGTCAATTCTCATCATTATCCGTCCTTGCTTCCATCATGAGCACTGTATGGCGCACTGAAAGCAGCAGGTTAGATGAGGTTTACATAAACAGTGTGACATCTGAGCTCCGTGCACGCACCCAGGACGATGTAAAGGTCAAGCTGCTATTGTTCGCAGGCTGGCTGGATGATCAAATCCCTCTGCTTTCTCCCCCCTTTCTCTGCTTCCCTTAGATGTGGTCGCTTTTCCAATCTGTCATTTGAAAGCGGACAGAGGAACTAAAAAGAGGAGAAAGCACAGGAATACGAAACACGAAATGTGAAGAATTGGTACAAAAAAACATGGAGAGAGGAAGTGAGATTCAAGATATGGTGATTAAAGTAGGTGACGAAAAAGTACAAGGTCCCATGAGTTAAATACATCATACTTTAGGTCAATTCTTGCATTAGCCAACTTAAATGCTTACTTAACTTAAATGAAAGAAAGAATGGTTATATTCCTCAAAATAAGGGATATAAAAAATATTTGATCTATACCGAAACTCAAGTATTTGAGGTAGGTAGATAGGGGAGATGGGGCAGCGTGGTAGAGGATTGTTTTAGACTGATATACTGGGCTGACACCTGCCTCTGGACAAACCTAACAACCAGCTAATCATTCTTCTTAACCTCTGATATGAATAACGTTCTGCACTTCAGTTCGTTTGTTTAGATATTTATCGGTACCCCCCTCCTCACAAACTCATACGAGTCAAGCAGTAGTAGAAGTAGAGGCCTTAGTAGGGAGGTGTTCCTCTTCAGGTCTCCTCCTGCTAACCTGGCTCCAAGCTGCCTTGTTTGCTGCACAGGATTTGGAAAACATGACGACATGTAGGAGCCGGGTAGGCACGTACTTGGCGTTTTTCCTGAGACCGGGTGGAGGTCCGGTGTGCGGCACTACGCGCAGGAAAGCCAAACAGTGAAAGCGGCATTGGGAAACAATGAAGTAATGGAGAGAGAGAGAGAGAGAGAGAGAGAGAGAGAGAGAGAGAGAGAGACTGAAAGTGAATGAGAGATTGAATGTATGGAGGAGGAGGAGGAGGGGAGAGGTGAGGAAATAAGGCTCTGGTTTCTTTCCTCGCAGGCGCCATAATATCTGGAGGGTTTTGTAATAAACCGTGACATCTTTATGTACATGTACATCAGTTTTGCTACTCCTAACGGTGATTTAACCTGTTACCAGACGACGAATTCCTTTACGTTTTGGTGTAAACACAAAGGATGTTGGAGTCCCACACACTCAGCTCTCAAGGTCCGCCCACGCACGCACACGTACAGCTGCACTTTCTTTGCTTTTTGTAGAAATGTGTGAAACAATAGGTCACCAGAGCTCATGGCGTCCAGGGGTGAGAGAAACAAGATGGTGGGATGTGGGACATATGAACTCACACATGCTTACATATTAATGCTTTAAATAGTATTAGTACTGGTATCAATACCACACAGATGCTACAAATCACAATGCTTTTTGCTCTTTTCCTTCCCTTTTAAAGTAAAAACACTAGTTGAGCAGCTACTTTGTCAGAAATACAACTTGCTGAGGATTTGTTGATGAATTTTGATCAATGTAATTATATTGCGTTTCCTGTGTAGGAGAGTGAACAGTAACCCTGGATTACATGCATGCATTGTTTCCTGTGAATCCCTTGTGCATGTGACGGCAAATTGAACCCAGTATGGGAATGGAGGTAGGAAGGTAATTACTGAATGTAAACACACTGAATGGCTATTGGTCACAAAAGGCCATAAATAGTGTCATTTCATGACAATCTTAAGTATAAATTTAACCTTAAATGCACCCATTAAGCTTTGAGTGTATTGTTACCCACACCTACCACTTCTGTCAGTGTGTCAGCTTCCTGTCCTTGTCACTTGCCACTCCTCTTGATGTGTGGTTTGATTTGAGGCAGCATTTAGCCTGAAACAGAGGCATCTGTAAAGCCTCCACAGGTGCTGTAGAAGCCTGCAGTGAATGTAGCCAATGTGTAATAAAAACAATGCTAATATTCCCTGCATATTCTATTTAAAGGCACTTAATGTGGGAGTTATTGTAGGGTCTTGTAAAATTTAACAGTAAAAGCCTTCTCTTCTAAAGGGATGAAATCAAACTGTCCACATTTGCGCCATTGTTGTGTCCTTGTGAGGGCGTGTGCACGCAAACACATATGCTCGCCCAGATTTTACAGCCTGGATTAAGAACTAAAAGCTTGAGTTACCATCAGATCATAAAGATGAGAGGTGAGTCAGCTCTGACAGCCTCCCTCTCAGCCAGGCCACTTGCTTCTTTGAAAGGCTGTAAAGATAAAGTGCAGGGGTGGTTCTGTTAATTAAAGATCATAAACACAAGAGGCAGTGCTAGCTAGTGGTATTAGGGTTTATAGGGACCTGCTGTGGTGTCAGTTCTGTTTCCCTGAACTTGTTCTGTGGACCTACAGACATAGACCAAGGTCCACACCAGTGTCCCATGGCTTCTCCCCATGTGTGACGCACCATGGGACACTGCAATTTTCCTTTGAAATCCAGGATCAAACGTGTTCATGCATACTTGTGTGAAATCCGATCAAGATGTCGTGCACGTGTGTGTCTGTTGTGCAGTGATTTAATGGGCTCGGTGTTGTGTTGTTGGGGTCGCTGCTGTGTGGAATTTCAGGGAGTATTGTTAACTTTCCAGTACAGTTTGAATGGAGCAATGGCATAGGACTGGAGTCATAACCTGGCATCCATCATCTCCTCTTCTCTCTTTTTTTTTTCTCTTCTTCCTCTCACCCCTCTGTCCTCTGTGTTTTTTCCGTCCTGTCTCACCCAGCGCTAATTAATATGTCCTCTCCTCCCTCAAGCTTTCTCTCCTCTTTCTTTCTCCATCTCTTCTTTGTGGTCTCCTGAGGGATGAAGACTACTGCACTGCTTAGCACAACAACAACACCTGCTGTACTTGTAGACTTGGTTTTAGTTCTGTCCAACTCAGTACATGTTAAACATGGATGTGGGTAACATTCGCAATCTTATGCGTAAAACTCAGGCCTCTATTTTAGAAAACGGCTTCCTGGGCATGCGCGTCGATGAGCTTAAACATGTAAGTGTTGCAATTTAAGTTCTGATCGCACTTCAGGTTCTCAATTTGTGCTGTATATTTTTAAATATGTGCAAACCTGGGTGGGGCTTGGTGCTCTTTGGTTGAAGTGATACATTTCCCCCCGACACGTTTGGGCTTGGCTTCATCTCAGTTTTTAGAGGTGTTAAGATCACTTATGGGCTGTTAAAGAAAACTGGACGCCATAAAAACATAAACTCTCCACTTAGCTTTGTTGGATGTGTATGACTTAATGGGAGGTCTGTGGATGGTTCATGGCATTGGTCTGAATGTGCTCTGTTGTTGGTTGAAAGCTGTGGGGGTTCCTAAAAGTTGCTTTGAGAGCTAATGGGACAGGAAGGACTTAGTGAACCTTTATTATTATTATTATTTATTTACATTGATTTCAGCACGTTACTGATTGGGGTTGTTCGTAAGGCCAATTGCAACACTTTTTCATTCTTGACCGTGAAACTCAAGGTCAACTCGCTACCCTTTTCCAGAGCTTTTAACAGCATCTCATGGCCTTCTCCATCACTGATGAGTGCCCTGAGATGTGATTGAAAGGTTCAGAAAAAGCTACTAAGTGGATCTTGAGTTATGATTGTTTTGTCAAAATCACTTCATTTCTCATTTTTTTTAAATTGTGACCAGTGTAAGCACTGAGTGGGACATTTTACAGCTGAAAAGTAAACTTGTCATTGCACACTGGTGCAAAAGTGACATTGAAATATTACCAACCACAACATGGATACATCTGCAGTAAGCTAATATGAGCGGATATACGGGCCCAGTCGATTTATTTGCCATGCTCTAGACAAGAGTATCTGGCTTTTGGCTGTTTGATTTTTAACGATAGGCAAAAGATTACAATCTATTATAACCATATTTTCATTTATTCCATCATCTACTCTGAAATCTAGTGAGAAATTGTTCCTGCATCCCAGTTTGAATTCCACACCCACCTGATACTTGTACTGCATCTTTTTACTGTCTGATGTTGTTGGGGTGTTAAACAAGGTGGTACACTACGTCCACTGCTTTTTATAAGCATGTTCTTAGCAATAGATGGTGCAGCACTGGTTTATGATCTCAATGATTGTTTCTTTGAGTCCTCGACTTTCTGGCTAACCCTAATAAGGACAGACTATGTGTGCGTGATGAGTAGCTTTTCCCTCCCTTCTATGTTTCTCCAATTTGTCCTTGCATGGGACAAGCAGCGTTTGATTGATGAAGTGTTACACTCCATAGGTTATGTTGTTATGTTCAGTCACTAACCCCACCTACTCCCTGCTTGTCCTCCTCTAGGTGGTGGCTAGTGACGGGGTGCGGGCTATGATGGAGTCGGCCCTGACAGCCAGAGACCGGGTGGGCGTGCAGGACTTTGTCCTGCTGGAGAACTACACCAGCGAGGCCGCCTTCATAGAGAACCTGCGCAAACGCTTCAAAGAGAACCTCATCTATGTAAGTGGGTGTAGTGAGGAGGGTGGGGGTTTAACTAAATGTGTATGTATTAGAGCCCGGCCATTGCTGGATCTTTGAGGTCAACAGTGATGTTTGAGAATAAAAGATTTGATAACTATGTACTGGCTGATATTCACAGTGAAAAATGCAGCTTATTGTATTTGCACATTTGGTTCAGACAGCTGTTGGGTCTTTCCTGAATGTTCTCACTGCAAAATTACTTAAAAAATGACAGAAGTTTGAATTTATCACTCACATCATGCTTGATATGAAAACACACACATATATACACACACACACACACACACACACACACACACACACACACACACACTGTCCCAGCTAATGTGGACAGGTAAAAATGTGATACAGTCTGACATTTCTAGCCGTCTCTGAAACTGATGATGTATTAGTGGTGGAGTCACGTAATGTGACTGTATGTTCCCTTTCCATCAGACATACATTGGTTCAGTGCTGGTGTCAGTTAACCCATACAGAGACCTGGAGATCTACACCAAGAACCACATGGAGCGATACCGTGGAGTCAACTTCTACGAGGTCTCGCCACACATGTAAGTATACGACCTTCTGCACACCTTGGCAGTGTGCAGCTCAGCTACACATTAGCTTAACATTTTCAGAACTCTCACTTACAGTCTTAAAAAATGACCGGCTTTAAAGGTACGAAAGATGCGCAGCAATCAAATGGAGGGAAGCAGGTTTCAGCAAATAATCCTTCAGAACGTACAATCATTAAAAACAGTCTATCTTGTTCCTCCCAGTCTCATATGGAATTCATACTTTGTGCCTGACCATGAATGCAGCATTATATACATGAGTGAAAGTTGGGAAGAATGATTCATTGCACGTCTGCTCTTACAGGTGACTGTGGGTGGATGTTTACCATTGCCTTGTTTTTGCACCCTAAAAGGAGTCTTTTCACCCTAATATGACATAACATTTGTTGCACCTGTATTCTAAATGCTGCCACAGTGTGTTTGTTCAGAGAACATGGGAATATTTGCCATAAGCGCCACTCTCAATACGTAATGCTCTCATGGTCTGACTGTCCTGTCCTCTATCAGTTGTTTTGCAAGACGTCATGGCATGAGGCAGTATGTTTGTTTGAAAGGTTACCGCAGGAGTGGTCGGGGAATTCCTTATTAAATCCTCCCCGACGCCATATGTCGGCTACAAAACAATCAAGTGCATTATGGAGACTCGAAGTGGCGTCATCGAAAACATTTCAGAATCTCTCACTAGCTCTTTCTCTCTCTGCTATAACCACTGCTCGTTTCTTTTTTTTTTACTTTTTTTTTTTGCTTCAACACTCGAGCATAGGGCCAAACGTTTTCTCTCCCTCTGAGTGGAAAGAAAGATGTGCTTTGGCAAGTAGAGGGGGAGAGTTGCAGAGAGAAAACGGGAGGGAGAGGTGGAAAGAAAAGTAAGCAAATGATGGTACCAGGCAAGAGGTTTCCTCCCTTGAGAGGGAATTCCTCTGACCTGAACCTGACCCCCCCACATACAGTATGATGCAGATATGGCCAAGCTGGTGGTTTTATCTTCCAGCAATTAGTCTGGTGTCAGAAATGTGTCCAAAGAGGCTGAAACAACATATCAGTGCTGATAGCAGCAACGGGGCTGACAAATGATACTGTAACTAAAACAGACTGTGCTCCGCTCTGGACTTTATGATTCATACTGGTAGTCCAATGCCTTTCCATCTTCACACACAGTGAGAGGCTGTATGTTACATTCAGACACAAGTTTTCCAAGAGAGGCTAAATGTTTTCAACACATCATCAACACCATGACTGATGATTAATTGTCTCACATGTTATTCTGAATCATGTAAATGCATTTTTCTATTTTACCCATCACTTCAGCTCAGTTTAGTAATGTTGAGCAGAAACCAAAGTTACTAATATTTAATGAATATTTAATGTGTACTGTTTTGACTGTTATCAGTCATTTTGGATTTAAACTGCCAATACAAAATAAGTTTGCCAATATTTAAAGCTGATCTAATCAATATACTTATATTAACAATAGATGAAATGAATGTGTGTAATGGGAAAAGGGTCACTTGTAGTGAACTCACAGAATTGTTAACCCATTATTCCCCTCAATTCTGTGGATCTTTTTAGCATCTTTCATCTCATTGTTTTGGTTTTACAGTCCACAACTTCAGGCTCTTGCTCTCAGCAGTGTTGATTCCAGCTGCAGCAGGCAGCTGTTTCCAGCGAAAAAGCTCTGAAAACACACTGTACACTACCTGCTACCTGACTAACTGGTGAACATAGTGGATTATTTAGCAGCTAAAGAGGCAGATATGAAGAAACCGGCGACCCACATGTAAAGCTTTGCTGCATGGCACTTATAGTGGTCAGAAACTGCCCAGGGTATCGTTAAGGTCTTCCTATAGCCAAGGACATTATTTTTTAATTATGTATGTAGTATGATTTCAACAAATGTTATCATATCTGAATTATATCACCAAATGGCCAAATCCATGTATTGGTGTAATTCATGTTTTTTTCTGAAATATTTTGACATCAAATGTTTTCCCAATTGCAGTCCGAGGCCTGTTTGTGTAACACATGTTTGTCGTTCAGTTTTCTGTTACTCTTCTGAACCTCCTGCTGAACAGCTGCCTGATCACGTCTCTCCCCTTCCACTCCTCCAGCTATGCAGTGGCAGACAACTCGTACCGGTCCCTGAGGACAGAGAGGAAGGACCAGTGCATCCTCATCTCTGGGGAGAGCGGCGCCGGGAAGACAGAGGCGTCCAAGAAGATCCTGCAGTACTACGCCGTCACCTGTCCGGCCAGCGAGCAGGTGCAGACCATCAAAGACCGCCTGCTGCAGTCCAACCCTGTGCTGGAGGTGAGATGGCACGTCGTTGATCTGGGAGAGCGCCTGTCCTGGACAACACTGAGCAACTTTGTTGAAATTCAAGTCAGCTGAAGTTATTATGCTGTGGAGTGATGAGCTTCTGTGTTGATGAATGTGGCCTAATACAGTAGATGCTGTATGTTGGATTGTTGATGAATTTGCTTTTTATACTAATAAGATCTCAACCTGTCAGAAGTGACATGAAGAGCTGATAAAGAATAAGACACATGTATAATATGTTGTTATATAAGTCCATTTTATTAGGCCCAAACAATTACTAAATGTCATACTAGAGAAGAAATCTGTCATCTTAATGTTGTTATGCACTATCGCTTCTGTTAGAGCAGTAGAAACAGCAGCCAGGCAATAACCTGTTTGATAAAGAGGCATTGTTATGCCTTGCCGACAGTCAGAATAAGTGTACAGTGGCCTGCAGGGGTCAAATATAAGAGAAATACAGTCAATAACCAGCGTTTTTAGCAACAGTTATTGATTTATCTGCCAAATATAAAGTCTATTAACATCTTGAAGTCAGTGAGGGGAAATTGTGGAACTTGCAGCCAGTATTGTTCACCTCCACTGTGATGGTTATAATGCAGTTCATTTTATTATCCTGGATTTTATTGGAGTGTTTGAATGTCCCATAGTTTAAATGCTTCCTCAGAGGATTCATTGAGAGTCATCAGAAACAACAGTGAATTTCCATATTCACATGTGCTTTCGAAAACCTACATTGGTTGAACAAACCTGACATGCAAACGCATATTTTGATATATATTTGAAATGTTTTTGCCACACTGTAAAGAATAGAGTGGTGATTGTTTCTGTGTTTTGGTGATGAAGGCAATAGAGAGGTACTAGAGTTTACCGAAGTGCTTGTTTTGATGTCTGGCGTGTCTCTGCCAGATGCTCTCCAGATGTGTATATGTGTGTGAGTGTACACCATGCCCTGTAATCTGTGCTACTGTCCTATGCAAACACTGCCTGTGGTTTTCTCTTTGTTTCACTGCTACCTCCTCATCTGCTATCCTGTCTTTATCACCCTTTTTCTCTCTGTTTCCTGTTATCTCTCTGCCTCGTAATCCGTCAATCATCACTCCTCTCCACTCTTTATCCCACTCTATCTTCTCTCCAGGCCTTTGGCAATGCCAAGACGTTGCGTAACGACAACTCGAGCCGCTTTGGCAAGTACATGGACATTCAGTTTGACTTCAAGGTGAGCAGGATGGTCTGATTTACACTGGCAGCTGCTTTACTTTAGTAAACACTGTTCAGCAAGTCTTCTACCGCAACATATTGAAAACCAAACAGGAAAATCCAGGCTCTGTTGTTTTGCATGGTAATATTAACAGTGTAAATATACTTTGTTTTCTGTAACAGCAATTCGCTTTTGCATAGATTTTTTTTAGAGTAATTAATCACATCACTCCTCCCTCCTTTATCCCTTTTATGTGGGTACACAAAATATGTTATGGACTACAAAATCCCTGTGCACCTGCATGCTATATCAACCCTCCATCACACCTCAGTACCCCAGCCTTACCCTCTCCTCCTCCTCCTCCTCTTCCTCCCCCCTCCCCCCCTGGCCTTTATCCCGTCGGCAGGGTGCCCCGGTGGGAGGCCACATCATCAACTACCTGCTGGAGAAATCCCGCGTGGTCCACCAGAACCACGGGGAGAGGAACTTCCACATTTTCTATCAGCTGATCGAAGGAGGGGAGGAGGACCTGCTGAGACGCCTGGGCCTGGAGAGGAACCCTCAGCAGTACCAGTTCCTGGTCAAAGTAAGTATTTAGTACTTTCATAAACGGAATACATTTTTTCTGAAAAAGGAACAAAACTGTACTTTCATTGCTTGAGACTATGAGGTCGTCCCACCAATTGTTATCTTAACAAGTTCTGAGATTTAGTTGGATTTAATGCATTCGTGCCACTTCACAACTCTTGAAATTTCTGTGTCTGTGAAGTAATAAGAGCACCTGGTCAATGTGAGTATGTAGTGCATTCAGCGTCAGTATTTATTAGCTGCATTTATGTGATAATAGCCCTCAGCATCAGCAGCATCAGCAGCATCAGCATCAGCAGCAGCAGCCACAGCTGATATATTGATTGCACTGCTGCTGAAAATGTGCAGGTGTGTATTTTGGCAGCACCACTTGATACATCCAGCCAAAGAAAGCTGAGATAGATAAAAGCACACCACTCAAAGTAAGCCAAACTTTTCTAATGTTCTCTAAACAACAGCAGCCCTACAAGAACTTTGCCCTCGTGAAATGCAGTCTAAAATTGGCAACAATGCTAAGAGTCATGCTAGCAGCTTTGTGAGGCTGTACTGAAGTGCATCAGTGCAGGGTTTTGTGTTTCTGTCTTTTCCGATTCCTGGTTTAAATTTTGGATAGAATATCTTAATTGCCCAGGGAAGTAAATGTTGATGGGTAAACCTGCAACAATGCCACTTCATAGAATATGGAGTCATTCTCCACGCCTTTGGCCCTGGAGCGAAACCCTCAGATGAATATAAGCCATCTGTAACCATCTGCAGAGAAGTTGGAGTATGTCTTTCTCCTACTCGCTCTTGCTCTCTCTCTATCCTGTCATAAGTCATTGGTCTGTACCGTGTGTGTGTGTGTGTGTGTGTGTGTGTGTGTGTGTGTGTGTGTGTGTGTGTGTGTGTGTGTGTGTGTGTGTGTGTGTGTGTGTGTGTGTGTGTGTGTGTGTGTGTGTGTGTGTGTGTGTGTGTGTGTCCCAGTGGGAGTTCTGGTTAATAGGCTCTCAGTCAGGGACTCTCAGTGCAGCGAGAGGAGCTTTCCTCAGGGGGCAAATCTGGCTTAAGGCACTAGCTGAACCCTCCCCTCAATGAACACACACACACCAACAGCTACTGAGCAAAAACACCTCGTGTGTGTTTGTTGAAAAAGGTGTTTACATCACGTATAAATAGGTGTTTACTTCACATGCACCTATTTACTGGGCATGCTCCGAACTTTACGAGGAAATAAAAAGCTGAAGTAGATTTTAAATATGTAGTCTGTTCATAATTTTTTGTGTGTGTGTGTTTTCCATAGGGTAACTGTCCCAAAGTGAGCTCCATCAACGATCGCAGTGATTGGAAGGTGGTGAGGAAAGCCTTGACTGTGATTGGCTTCAACGAGGACGAGGTGGAGGTAAGGACCAAGTCCAAGCTGTGTAAATCATGACTGACATGTTTGTTTATGTCACCCAAAGTAGTGCAGCAGGAGGAAACTCTCTATTTTCCTGAAGTAAACAGAGCAGGTGGAAGCTATGAGCCCTTTACTCCACATTTCTAAAGACTGTATGAAGCTTATACATGTTGCACGGAATACTTTGCATTTTCAGTAGTTTGATAACTACTAAATTCTTAAAAAAAAAAAAAACCATGATAGACATCACGACTCCCACTATGTGTATTAATACAGTTTTACGATGAACAGTGAAGTGGTCCATGTGCCTGAGGGGGCTGAGGCTGTTTCTGTTTCAGACTTGCACTGTGGATGTTCGTATTTGAAAGTGTTTCTTAGACAGAGTTGTGTGTGTGTGGCTGTTATTATATGGTGAGAACTTATTTGTGCTCAGCGTGGGAGTCTTGGTTGATGTTCATGAGTCTGGGCTTGCTGCCAGAGCTTTTTTAGATCTCACACTGCTCGTAGAGTGAAGAGCAGGTGTGAGCGTGTGCAGCTCTGGGATGATACTTGGTGAGCATGTTGCTACATTCCTATCCTGTTCGATTCGTAACCCAATTTTATCAAAGCCACCCTTATCTGCCATAAAGATAGCCTCGGCAGTAACTTCAGATCTGTATCATCTTATCGTGCTGCAGCCTCTCATGTCTTTACCTTTGTTCTCTCCCTCCTCCTGAGTGCCCTTCTCTGTCCCCGCTCTCCACCTCCTTATTTTTCTACCCATATTGTTCTTTCTTGTCCTTATCTCTCCTTCCCCTCCCTCCATGTGTTTTCTCTGTGTAGGAGTTGTTGAACATAATCGCCAGCGTGCTCCACCTGGGGAATGTGCAGTACGGCGGGGAAGAAGGCAATGCCTGCATCACTTCTGACACACAGATAAAGTACCTGGCCAGGGTAAGATGCTGCACCAAGCAGTTTCATAAACACTCCAAACAGGCCAGGGGGAGCCTGGGCCTGCATTTATCAAGTATCTCAGAATTCCTCTTAAGAAGAGCACTGGAAGTTATTTATGAAGCTTTCACTTTTGGCAAGTTTGGACTGATTTCATACTCTAAGACGCTTGATAAATACATGGCTTGGACTTGAGTTTGAAATTCTATGACCACGAATAAGCGAATTCATATATCCATATATCCTACAAATGATGGGGAAGACTAAGATCCATTTGAGTAGTCTGCTTTAGAAATGTGGATCATACTTTGGAAAACATCCCCCATTGCTTCCTGCCCCAATTTTCCAATTATACGTCATTAGACATAATCAACAGATACCATCCCCAGGATGTCACTGCTGCTGCAGCGTGACGTCTGTCTGTTTACAGGACTGCGGATCATTTCTATGTCATTGGAGTGACTGTAATGCGTGCTAAAGTTGTTGTGCTTTTCCAGTTGTTAGGAGTGAATGGGGCAGTGCTGACGGAGGCACTCACACACAAGAAGATAATTGCCAAGGGAGAGGAGGTAGGTTTGGATACACACTCTCATTGTAGTGCGAGTGTGTGATAAGCGTTTGTATACAAAGCTTTCCTGTCTGTGTAATGTCTGGTCTGGTCCAATGCAATTATATTGTAACTTGTCTAACTGTCCCTGCTGAACCCTTTCTAACTCTTATTGTCTGTCTTTGCCTGCCTCTACTCGGCCTCTCTCCTTCCTGTGTGTGTGTGTGTGTGTGTGTGTGTGTGTGTGTGTGTGTGTGTGTGTGTGTGTGTGTGTGTGTGTGTGTGTGTTTCATCAGTTGATGAGCCCGCTGAACCTAGAGCAAGCATCATCAGCTCGGGATGCTTTGTCCAAAGCAGTCTATGGACGCACCTTCACCTGGCTGGTCAACAAGATCAACGCTTCGTTGGCATACATGGTACACACACACACACACACACACACACACACACACTTAGTCACTGCAGTGACCCCTTGGTATGACTACATAGTTTTCACTAAATTTAAATGTTGGATACATTTTGACTTCATCTTATGTTACTGACATGAAATCACTCACAAGCTAAATCCAGAGATTATCCAACACTGTAGTGCAGAGCATGTTGGTGTCTCCCCTTCAATCTATTACAGCACGGCGCCACCTTGTGGACATTACCCATTATTATTATTATTATAACATCAATAATATCTTATTCTTGCTTTGGGTGTCATGACTGTGTTAGTTATTACACACTTTCTTGACCATGATTATTTAGTAGAAGGTTTATTTTAAGGCTTAATGTGTTTTTCCTTTCAAATAGATACCAAGATGAGTTTTGTTCTGTTTCTCTAACAGGATGACTCCTACAAGAATTACTCTGTCATTGGCCTCCTGGACATCTATGGTTTCGAGGTCTTCCAGAACAACAGGTACAGTATTAATGCTTTTTGTTCGTGCTGAATTTAAACCTCACCTCTTTAAAAGCGGACTGCAGTTTAGAACAGACATCCAACTCAACTGTACTGTTTCTTATTTAACTTCAAGTAATGGAACAAAACAAAAAATACTGAAAACTAACTCAGGCAGTTTGATCAAAAAGAAATAATCTTTGCACAAGGTGCCTGGAATTTTCCGGGAGCTTTCAGCTGCATCCCGTGGTCTTCATCGGCTGCTGGAGTTTGCTCAGTTGGTTACCAAGCAACCTGAGTGAACTCCATATGCTGACAGGCAGCTGAGAGTTTCCCAGTAAGAATTTCTATAAGGTCAATATGTAGCCTCCAAGCTGAACCTACACAGTGTTTATGTACCCCATGTTTATATGTGGTATGAATTATGGTAAGATTAAAATGAGGCTTTAGTTAAACATCCGTCACCAGCCCCTCAGTCACCCACCAACAACATGCTTATGACCCTGTGCATTGTGTTTGTCGCTGTGTGTTGCAGCTTCGAGCAGTTCTGCATCAACTACTGTAACGAGAAGCTGCAGCAGCTCTTCATTGAGCTCACCCTCAAGTCAGAGCAGGAGGAGTACGAGGCTGAAGGCATCACGGTCAGACATCGCTTTCTTCTCTCCCTCAGTGTCCGTTGTTTAGTCCAGATGTTAATGCACCTTAACTGCATTTACACCTGGACTCTGTATATGGGTATATGTGTTGTTTTCCTTTGGTCCCACCTTCTCCAGCGCTCTATCATGCGGTTTTGACATTTTGTTTTCACCATCCATTATCGCCCCATTTCTCCTCCCTCAGCCGGGGCTTAGGCTTTGCAAAGAGCTCCTAATGTGATCGCCGTTGCAGTTGTGTTTTTCAATGTGAAATTGGTAATTTAATTTATCCCTCTGCTGTTTCACTTGGTTGCACTAACAGGCTTGTGAAGTGATTTACAGTAAGTGCACATGTTTTTTAGAAGAAGCTGCCCCATTAGAAATGACGCCTTTAACCCTGTTATTGTTAGTTATGTATCTTATTTATTCACATTTAAAATCTTAAATGATACCTCTTAAGGAAATTACATGTCAAAAGAGGTTTGCATTAGAAGATGATATCTAATTCCAGATCTCTCTCTTGAATATTCTCCTCAGTTGCTCCCTTTTGTCATTGCTCCATTTATATTCCTTGCATTTATATTGTTTTGCTTCTTTGGAACAAGGGCCTCTTCTGTTCAGTCTAATCTAAATGCACTGGTCAGAGAGCAGGTTGTGGGAGAAACTTGGACGCACCTCTCAAAGAGCCCATTATCATCTGACATCAGGGCCGTGGGCCGCGCTCTCTGTCATCTCTGTGGAAATGATGTGGCTGTTAGTGCTAGCATAACCTAACGCTGCTGCACTCGGCCCCCGTGGAGCTCTGTGTTCATGTGTGTGTCCACATGCAAGTGGGTGAGCAGCGTGTCGCTGTGCCAGGATTCCTGGGATTCTGCAGATGATTGACTTTACGGTCATTAAATAGTTCAGAATAGTTGTAATTGTATCAGGTTTAGACTGATAAATTCTAGAAAAATGTATGTGCTATACATTTTTTAAGTTCATACAGTGAGAGAAACAGCCGGCTGTGGCTCTTGAAAAAAACAATGTAATTATGTTCATTTATGCCAGGCAAGGCCAGTTAATGTCCATGACAGGGTTTATTTTCTCATGATCTCTAACCGAAACAGTGCTTGTGTCTTTGCAGTGGGAGCCAGTGCAGTACTTCAACAACAAGATCATCTGTGACCTGGTGGAGGAGAAGTTCAAAGGCATCATCTCCATTCTGGTGAGGAGACACGCTGCGCTCTGTCTCTGCTACAGAGGCCTCATAGCTTAAGAAACTAAGAATTTGATCTCAAAAGAAAGCTGACTTATTAAATTCATCCTGACAAGAAAACAACCAAAGAATGTGTGGCAAGATAAGGTGACACATTAAAGGAATAGGTCAACATTTTAGGAAATAGTCCTGGAGGCTTATCATCAGTCACTCAGAAGCAAAAACTGGTATCATCTGTATAATAGGTAATGAATGAATTGATTTGATGGTAGTACTAATAGCCATTCGTGCAAACTCCTAATGTTAATGTAAATGATATGGGGACGTAGACTAGCAATGACTGATTGCTGCTCTTTCTGTCTTCCCATCACAGGATGAGGAGTGTCTGAGACCTGGAGACGCCAGTGACTTCACCTTCTTAGAGAAGCTGGAGGACACTGTGGGAGGACACCCACACTTTGTCACGTTAGTTTGATTCCTGTTTTTGTCTGCAACACCACAAATATACCCAAAGCAGTTTGGTGTTACAATACTTTAAAGTCTGGCTATTGACTGGCTTGTGGTACCAGACTCTGAACTATTGAATATGTGTCCAGTCCATGTACTGATATATCCATGCTGTGTGTGTGTGTGTGTGTGTGTGTGTGTGTGTGTGTGTGTGTGTGTGTGTGTGTGTGTGTGTGTGTGTGTGTGTGTGTGTGTATGTATGTGTGTGTCTGTGTGTGTGTGTGTGTGTGTGTGTGTCTTCTCTGCAGTCACAAGCTGGCTGATGCAAAGACCCGGAAGGTAATGGCCCGTGACGAATTCAGACTGCTGCACTACGCTGGAGAGGTCAACTACAATGTCAACGGTGTGTGTGTGTGTGTGTGTGTGTGTGTGTGTGTGTGTGTGCACGGCTGTAAACAAGGCCAGTGTGACCTCAAGTCCTTGGATGGTGTTGTAGTGGATTGGGCATGGAGGTACCAATACCATTTGTTAAATATAACACGTCTTCAAACCAAAACAACCTGATTTTAAACTTTTGTCACAATGTGAAGGGAGTTACTGTAAGTTCTCAAGTAAATGAGACAAACAACAAGTAGACAAACAAATAGAGGCTGGCTGCTAATAAAGACCTGGTGAGAGTTACCTGGACTCTAATACATCACATGATAAATTCAGCATAATGTACTGTACATTTTCTAGCTCTAATTTCATCAGTACAACAACGTAGTCACGGTATACTCACCCGTCTGCTGCTCTGAGTTTCAGACTAGCACATCCACTGTGTGGAGTATTTTCCTGTCCTGGATGCTTCTATATCAGAGTGTCCCTGTCCTCTGGACATGATCTACATGGATCATCCACTGCTGACTTTTTTCCTGGGACATGTTAGCTTTAGCCTCAATCTTCAGTAGCCGTCAAGTGCTTATTTAAGACTTTACAAGTTCACATGTCAACTGGAAACATTAAAAAGTCAGCCCGAGGCGGCGCTTTTCAACCAACTCATCCAGCTCATGTCAGCTTAATTAGCTATCTAGCTGCAGCTGCTAAAGTCTGGTAGCGGGAATTTTCATTTCAGCAGACAAAATCAACAATGGCCGGCTCGAGGTGACATTGTTTCAAAAATGACCACAAATTTTTTGGTGGTAAATCTACGGCTTTTATCGTAGTAAACTGTAGAAGTGCTGTGCGAGAACAGAAAGCTCAGCAAGCGCAGCAACAGTAAGTAAGAATGGAGGGACTTAGTGCACACTCCTCTCCGGGCGCTAAATGTATCAAAAATCAAGTTCTCATTCTCATTTGTCTCATTCAGGGTTTTTGGACAAGAACAACGACCTGCTCTTCAGGAACTTAAAAGAGGTGAGACTGCGTTTAAAATCAACAGCAGATTTGGATTACAAGACAAAGCAGCAAACTGTATTTCACTTTGATAACGTGATACATTTGTGGAACGTTGCACAGTGTTTTCCCCATCCAAAGGTTAAAAAAAGTCTTTTGTGTATGTTTGCAGGTCATGTGTATGTCAGAGAACAAGATCCTGACGCAGTGTTTCGACAGGGAGGAGCTGAGTGACAAGAAGCGCCCAGAAACGGTGAGATACCTTGTTTGTTTGTTTGTGTGTGTGTGTGTGTGCGCGCATGTATTCCCTCTTTGTGTCCTGAGGTGTTCTCTTCCACACTCTTACAGATCATACTCTCATACATCCCAACATACTTTCCCACAGTAAAACAAACAGTGGTGTGTTTCCTCTCTCCGGTTGTTGAGTGGGCAGTCTGATGGGGATTCTCTGCGGCCTCCCACTCACTGAGGAATGCCCTGACACTTGTATGCCCTTCTCACACACACACACACACACACACACACACACACACACACACACACACACACACACACACAGGCAAGCTGGAGTCCCAGTCCTCCACACTGGGCCCAGTGTTCAGTCTGTACCGGACTGCCAGTCACATCAGCCAACCCTCTGCATGCGTAGCTCTTCTTAGGTCACCGTCTCTGTCTGCGGGCTTCGATTTTGCGTACACACACACACACTCTTCTCCTCTTCGGTTTCTCCCTTCTGTTAAGTCTTCTCCTTCGGTTCCTCTCTCACCCTCACCTCTTCATCCCGTCCTAACCAGCTTTCGTCCGTCGTCTGTCTGTCTGTCTGTGTCTGCCCCTCCAGGCAGCCACCCAGTTCAAAGCAAGTCTGGCGAAACTCATGGAGATCCTCATGTCGAAGGAGCCGTCGTACGTCCGCTGCATCAAGCCCAATGACTCCAAGCAATCAGGTATGAAGTCAAGTCTTGTTTTTTGCTGAGTATGGTACACGGTAGGAATGCAGAAATGCTTAGAGTATCCTTTCAGATATCGAGCTATCAGGCTGAATCAGACCACAAAACACCTCAATTCAGAAACCAAAAACCATTCAGTTATTCGACAACTGGTGTGTGCATTACATCCCAGATGAAATTGTTCCTCGTGATTCCATTCTGGATTATCAAAGTGTCTCCTCAGTACTCTTCAGTACCCTCTGAAGCCAGTAGCTTTTGTTATCGTTGTTTCCACAATGAAGAAAAATGTGTGCGCTAACAAGAATTCTAATCACTGCCGAATACTTAAAGTTGAAATTTTAATATCACTGAATTTATAGCATTAAAATGTTTGACTTTGAAAAGCTGCATTTATGTTGTTTGAAATTCCCAGAAGGTGATTTCCAGTTCAAGTGTCATTCAAAAAACAATTCGTGTTGCCTTAATTCAATTAGTCAAATCGTGATTAAGAGAAATTCAGGTCAAGTCATAAAGTGGATTGGTGAGATTCAGAGCACCACATTCAAACATCCAGGCTACCAGAGATACATTACTTCCTCTTGTATTCAACACACAGCTGACTCATAACATAGTAGCACAGAGGTCTCAGTGATTCCATCAGGCCGTCCTTCGTAGCCCTGATCTGGGAATTTGGTGCCTGAATTTCGTTGAATGATTGTCATTTTTTGAACAATATTCAGCATTCTCTCACTGACGTTTTTGAGATTGCACAAGGTGAAATGACATACTCATTTGATTCGAATTATTATGGCTATGATTTGCTTCCACACACTAATGGTTTTCAGTGGTTGAAGCCCAGTTTTATGTAACAGTTCTTGTCAACACAGTTGAAGCTGCTTAGCAGCGTCAACAAGCTAATATTTTCCCAAAAACATCACGTTGATCCTGTGCTTTCGCTAATTCCAACCAAAACAGTTTGTGCTCAGCTGCGTGAGTGGCCGCAGTGTTACGCTCCGTGTGGTCGTCAGTATATCGAGGCCGGCCTTTGTTTCCCTCCACAGTTGGCCTTTTGTTAGTCTCACACTGTTTCTCTGTCCTTTGTCACTCCTACTTCTGTTGTTTAGCATTTACTGGTTTTCTCTGGTTCATTTTGTCCAACAGACTTTACATTTTGCTCAGACTGATTTGACCCTGCTCTCCGTCTCCCTCTCCCACTTTCTCCCCCCCTCTCCTCCTCTCCCAGTTCGATTTGACGAGGTGCTGATCCGTCACCAGGTCAAGTACCTGGGGCTGATGGAGAATCTGAGGGTGAGGAGAGCCGGTTTTGCTTACAGACGGCGCTACGAGGTCTTCCTACAGAGGTGATCAGAGATTCAATTATATGTGTCATTTTATTGTCTTCTAGTACTCAACCAATATGATTCTCTCAATTCAGTCAAGTGGTCCAGATTAGACACACAGAGCCAAGCGGCACATGAGAAGACATCCAGAGTAAAGGGTTCAGGTGTAACTTATTTGACTCACAGGTAGCTGAAGTGCTCTCAAAGAACTACTGATTTGGGCATATATTAACACATTGCACCAGTAGTATTATTCCTCCAGGTGCAGCAGGTCTTGGTTTCCTGTCTTTATACAATGGGAAGGGTTCAGGATCAGTCCCAGGATGTGTTCTGTCAAAATGACCTGAGCAAGACACTGATCCCCTACTAACACATTCATTGCCCTGAATAAGAGTGTCAGCTTTATTCCTAAACTGTAAATCAAAAAGAAAAGAGAACAATCATTTCATTATCATCATTATTATTATTATTATTATTATTATTATAGTTTCGGCGCTAACACTGAGGCCTTCTATTCCTTCCTTGTGTGATGCCGGTACAGATCACTGAGCTGTAGAAGTGGTGGGGATTTAAATCCAGGTCTTTTGCCTTAAATATGTGCTTCTAACCTGTAAGCTTCATACCTGAACCAGCGTTTTGTGTCTGTTCAGGTATAAGTCCCTGTGTCCAGACACATGGCCTAACTGGCAGGGGAAACTGGCCGATGGAGTGGCCACACTGGTCAAACACCTGGGATACAAGCCTGAGGAGTACAAACTGGGCAGGTCAGCAACGCAGATAAAATGTACACTTTCATATGAGTCAGTCAAATCGTTTTCTCAGATCACTAAGTGCAAGCTTAAGAAGTTGTTCTTTTTAAACATGCATTTTTTTACATGTTCAAACTTATTTTTCCCTTCGTTGCCCTTTTATGATGTTTGTAACTTTTTCTTGACTCTGAACTGCAGTAAACCATCTTTGTAAAGCACTACAAGTAATGTAATGTTGTATACAACGTATTTGATTCAATGCATGTTTTACTTTAAACTCAACCCTTTAGATCCAAAATCTTCATCCGTTTTCCAAAGACCTTGTTTGCCACTGAGGAAGCTCTAGAGACCAGGAAACACAGTCTCGGTGAGAGCCTCTGAAGCAGCTGATGGTTTGTGCCTAATATTTTCAGCATCTCCACAGACTCAAACCATTTGTCTCCTTTCTCTTTTCCCCACAGCCACCAAGCTGCAGGCAGGATGGAGAGGCTACAGCCAGAAGTCCAAGTACCAAAAACTCAGAACCTCAGGTGAGGAAACTTCAGTGGGATCATTTAGAATTTGTTTCACAGCCTCATCGATTTCTTTGTACGTTGAAATGTATTTGTTTGTGATTATGTTTGTAATGTACCTTGCAGCTATTGCCATCCAGGCGTGGTGGAGAGGGATCCTGGCCAGGAGGAGGGCCCAGCGCAGGCGACAGGCTGCTGATACTATCCGCAGGTACAGACCATACAGGACCAGACCAGCAGATGGCACAACACACTCACTGTGTGATAAATAAACCTTCCTCAGAAAGAAAATGTGTGCTAACGTGAGACTTTGAAATGAGCATAATATGTGCAGATTTTGTAAAACCCTTTTTTACATCTTTTTTTTATTTTTTTATCCCATCCTCAGGTTCATCAAAGGGTTCATCTACCGCCACAGGGAGCGCTGTCCAGAGAACGAGTATTTCCTGGATTATGTGCGCTACTCCTTCCTCATGACGCTGCGCAGGAACCTGCCCAAGAACGTCCTGGACAAGAGCTGGCCGACACCTCCAGCTGCTCTCACTGAGGTGGGGTTACAGCACGCACACACACACACACACACACACACACACACACACACACACACACACACACACACACACACGTAGGTCAACGTCATAGTGCACTTGACTTGAATGTCGGAACAGTAATAGGTCACATCACATTCTTCTGTGAGGACAGTCAAAAATAGAGGATGTGTTGTTGAAGCTTAAGACCCTTTGAGACAGTTATGGATCAGACCTGATATTTGGTACCGATACTCACTATCATAGTTTAACTCCACATATATATGACACCACTGCCAGCAGAGCTAATGTGTATTGTGTCTGTCTTTAGGCATCGGAGCATTTGCGTCAGCTGTGCATGCAGAACATGGTGTGGAGCTACTGCAAGAAGATCAGTCCAGAGTGGAAACACCAGGTGAATATTGTCCCGTCACCAAGAACAGCGAGACAAGACACGCTCTTTGTAATCCGACTGTCAGGTTTCTTGTTCGTTTGCGTCACTGTCATCTAATCTGTTTGAGTAGATGGAGCAGAAGATGATGGCCAGTGAGATCTTCAAGGACAAGAAGGACAACTACCCACAGAGCGTGCCCAAGCTGTTTGTCAGCACCAGACTCAGTAAGACACTTTTCCCACTACGCAACAAATTTGTGAAACTTCGACAGGCTAAAAAGATTTTACCAGCATGTCTCCTCTCGTTCAGATGGTGAGGACATTAACCCCAAGGTGCTGCAGACTCTGGGCAGTGAGAAGATGAAGGTAAGTCGAGCAAAAACAAAAGTTACAAGCTGTCTGTAAGTGTATTCACCGGGTGTTCTGACCGCCGTCCCTCTGTTCCCAGTACGCAGTGCCAGTCACCAAGTATGACAGAAAAGGCTACAAGGCTCGGCCCCGCCAGCTGCTCCTCACTGCCAACAGTGCCTTTATCGTAGAGGAGGCCAAACTCAAGCAGCGCATCGACTACGGAGCTCTGAAAGGTCAGAGGTCAACTGTCGGTCATCATTTGCAAAAAGGGGGTTGTTTCAGCATTTGGTTCATTATTAAAACTGCCCCTCCCCTGCAGGTATCTCAGTCAGCTCTCTCAGTGACGGCTTGTTTGTTCTGCACGTGCCCAGTGACGACAACAAACAGAAGGTGAAACCAAAGACGGATTATAAAAGAATCATTACACGGGAACAAGAAAAGACCTCATGTAGCTTTGTATAACTGTAAATCTGAGTATCTGTTCGATGGCTTCTTCCCAGGGAGATGTGGTCCTGCAGAGTGACCACGTGATTGAGACCTTGACCAAGATTGGGATCTGTGCCGACAAAATAAACAGCATCAACATCAACCAGGGCAGGTGGGAAGCAGAAACACCTTGAACACCGCTTGTTATTACAGTGACACTGTGCACTTTAAGTAAAGCCTCATCCTGTTATTCTGTGTGTCTGTACTTACATAATGCTACCAGCAGTATAACACTTGTTCAAAATATATCTCGACTCCTACACACTCAAGCATCTGCAGGTAGGACGTGGTAAAAGGCAGGAAGAGCTGTCTAACTGTCCCTCTGTTCCTCCTCCAGTATAAAGTTTACAGTGGGTCAGGGGAAAGAGGGGATCATAGACTTCACGCCCGGATCTGAACTGCTGGTCGCCAAGGCTAAGAACGGACACCTGTCTGTGGTGAGTCTGCTCAGTCTTCCTCAGTCTCGTTCAGTCAGATGGCAAAGTCCTTCCAAATGGAATAGCAAATACCTAACTGACAGAACAGCACACAGGATGCTGTTTAATGCAGACCTTCATCAAGTTACATAGTTATACACAGGTAGCATCCAATAGTTGATACATTGCAATACTATTTAAAGTAATCAATATTTTTACGATGGGTCAAATGACAACGTGAAATGATGAAACGCGGAGCTAATGGTGACAAATCTACGTAGGATTATCACCCGGCTGCAGTTCCCCTCAGTTCTGCACAGCCTTGTTTCCAGCAGCTGCTGCCAGCTGTTTTCAGGGAAATGGCTTTGATGAACCCACTTTAGACCGACAAAGTTAGCAACTAGCTGCTGACCACAGTGGAGCATTTAGCAGCTAAAGAGCCAGATATTTCCCTCAGGAGTTGGCTGAGACCAAAAACAGCTGAGAGTGAATATTGGGCTTTCTTTTGTTGGGTGTGCACAAACACGACTCCAGATGAATGCTGATGGCTTTTTTGCCAACATGTTAAAGCCCCTTAAAACACAGTCAAATATTATTCTATAATATTAAATATTCATTAGTAAATGTGCAACGATGAAAGTAAAAAAACGTTGTTAGTAATTATTTATTAGACGTTGAACACACTGAAAACTTCACCGCTGATTGAGGAAATCCGTTTTCAGGGCCTTTTAATGTTGTGATTACAGTTTGTCACAGCACTGCCCCCAAGTGACTAAAACAAATATGACTGCAGCTTTAATATCTTTCAATTTGACAATTTTGTCAACAAAACTACTTAAAGAATTCTACCCTAAGCTGAGTTAGGTGTTTTTAGCAAGTTGTTTTATTTTACAGTTTTCAAGGACTGTAAAATCCTCCTACACCACACTGGGACTATTTGTGGAGGCAGACGTCTGATACAAAACAATACAAATTATTAACTAGCTCTAGTAAAAGGCCCTTATCAGTCGAGACATCAGTGTTGTGATATTTCACACATCTTTTTTTTACTGAAGTTCTTGTTGTTGTGGGGTTACTTCCTGCTTCGGTCCGAAGAATAGAAGTCACTGTGTCGACCTCTGCCGTGATGTTTTTCCTCCTCTGGATGTTTTCCAGACGGCTCCCAGGCTGAACTCCAGATGATGGCCTCTCTGACGACACGCCCGGACCTACGTCCTCCTCACCTCTCCCATCCTCCAATCACACGACCGCAGACCCCGCTCTGCCTAAGCCAATCAGATGCCAGCTGTCACTACACGGGTGACATGTGCTTCCAATTAAAATAAATAAATAAATAAAAATCCAGCAAAACTAATTGATATATTTATGTTTATATATTATATTTTTGGGATTAATACTGTTGCTGTTTGAATATTCTGATTTTATATATGAGGCCAAGGAATAACAAATATTTTGGTGCATTTTTCTTGTACCATGTGTGTTTATTGTGCTTTATTTTGGGAACAAGAAAACAATGAGGGAAGAGTCAGAGTAAGAGACAACAATGAGAAGAAGGGGATTGTTGTTGAAAATCAGGGTTGCCTGTTGCCTCTTTCTTTCCTGTTTACTTTTTCTGCCTGACTTACCGGCCTGATTGTCTCGCTGACATGACTTTTCTAACTGGGGCGGATGGCTTGTTATCGAAGCGTGAAGGTGTGTTGAACAAGTATGTAGGACAGCTGCTGAGAGGTTCGGGGATGAGGAAGAACCACTTTTAGATCAAATGGTGGTGCTTTGGCACAAAAAGGGCTGGTTGGTGTCAGAGTGGCTCACTAAAACAGAATAAATAGTTGGATGTACTACTGAATATATATATATTTTTTAAAATCTGTTTGTGCTGTGTCGGAATAAGAAGGAAGCTTGTCATGAGGGATTCACTCCAATAAATAAACGGCATACAGTGTGTAAATGCTGCAGAAAGGAACAAAGTATGTGAGAAAAGGCAAGAGAAAGGTGAACAGAAAGACGACAGAAGGCAGCAGTCGTTTGTCTTGACCCCGGGCGCTTGTGCCTTTCCCCTTGACTAATTTAGCTGTGTAGTGATACCTGAAAACCATGACACTCAGCACGAGAACGAGTCGAGTTAAGTGTAGATAGAAACCCGCCGTCCTCTGACCTGTACAGCAGTCTTCCCTTGTTCAGAAGCACATCACATGCTCTGACTCGGTCGATGGCCCCAGCATCTCTCTCTCTCTCTGGCTACATTTCCTCCATTCTTCCACCTCTCCTCTCTGCTTTGCCTCTCCGGCCCTCCTCCCTGACCTGCCCGTCGTCTGTCATAGTAAACTGGAGCTTCTGTCAGACTGTGGTCTGATGGCTACACCTGACCAGGGTTTGACCAATACTTTTTTTTTTGTTTGTTTTTTTTTATTCAATATATATCTCCATTTTTGGTGTACTTCCACTTAGATAAATGCACGTGAAGGCCAGGCGGTTTTGAGATTGAAGCCATGTATTGTCTAGATGTTTAAGTGGGAGATGTTTACATGTTGGGAAGCGTAATCACTTTCTTACTGAGAGTTACATGACAAGATTGATACCAGTCTCTTGTCTGTATGCTGAATATGAAGCTACAGCCAGCGGACGGCTAGCTTAGTTTAGGGGGAAACAGCTAGCTTGGCTCTGTCCAAAGGTTAAAAAAAAAAAAAGTCCACCTACACAGAGCCAGGCTAGCCTTTTCCACCTCTGTCCAGTCTTTATGTTAAGCTAAGCTGAGCTAACCATCTCCTGGCTTCAGCTTCATATTGAACGCACAGATGTGAAAGTCGCATCAATCTTCTCATGTAACTCTCTGCCAAAAAAAAAAGCACATTAGTGCGTTTCTCAAAATGTTGAACTATTCCTTTAGTGCCAGAAACTATAAGCAAATTATAACCAGAATTCTGTCCAGAATTTGGCCCTTTTCAGGGTAGAGAATTATCTAATTTGTCGTGTGACCCTAAAAACCATAACTTAAACTCATGACAGCAATAAAATATTTATACACCCTTAAAGATATTACACCAGTTCAGGTTAAGTGCCTCCTATAGACCAAAAAAACAACAACATCTCTGTCTCACCCTAACTCTGACCAAAGACTGATCCTGAAAAAGTTGCGTTATTGAAAACTTTTGAGAGGAGCTCCAAAATGTTTCCAAGATTGCTTTTGTGTGTTTTTTTTCCGCAGACCTCGCTCAATGACAGAACCTTTTCTCTGCACGGCTCTGGGTGGCGAGGCGGGTGCAATATGCCGAGGCAGGACTGTGCGACTGCACTTAAAATATACTAGCCAAAGACCCGACTGTCGATTTATAGTGATTCTGTGTTGTATGATTTCTATGATATTATGATGTCAGTTCTGAATGTTATCTAGTTGTTTTTTCAAGGAGGGAGATCTGTATGTACAGTTTGTGTTCTGTGTTATAAATGAGAGATTCAAGCCAAGTGAGGTTTGATGTCGTGAAACATTTGGGGAAGAAAAAGCTTTTAGTATTGTTTGTTGACGCAAACTTGTTCATGTGCCTTGTTGGATAGCAATACGACAGATTTGTGTGGAATTCTAAGAGAAATACCTCCTTGACAGAGTCTGGTTCTTGGCTGATGACGGTTGTCGAGCCATTTCTAAACGTTTCCCTGCAGCACCTGAAGGTCTCCTCCCTCTTTGTGTATAAGCTTTATTCAAACCAAATCCTACGTTTATATATTGATTTACAGATGCACTCCTGTTATCAGTCCTGACTTACTGTATGCACCACACCAATGTATAATTATGCCAACACACTAAAAGATAAGATACTAAAGATTTGAAAAATAAATTTGAAAAGTAAACACAAACTGATGAGTTTGTGCTTCATTTCTTCGTTCCTGTTCAGCTGTGTGTGTGTAACTAATGAAACTTTTGTATTCTACGTTTCAAAGTTAATAGCCTTAATAAAACTTTGGGGTATAATAGTCTGGATTAAGGGACACGTTGACGCTAATTTACTGTCTGATGTCACGTAAATAGGAAGCAGAAATGCCTTTTGACTGTTTTATAGGACACATTGGATGCAGGTTGTATTTCTTAAAGATGAATTATCCCTCTGTCCGTCATTTTGTTATTCATTTGAATATAGGTTGTGTTATGTTGGGAAAAAATAAACCCAAAAAAATGTATATGATGAAATAAATATTGGATGATTGGACAGATCAGTTTGGTCAGACGTTGGGTGAGAAGATATATAATATTAAAGGACTGGTATCAGGATAGAAACATGATCCGGTGATCACTACTCATTTTTAGAATACATTTCTATTTCAATGCACAAGCACAGGCAACAATAAAACAGAATATTGCAACATGATAATGAGGTCAATGAATAAGGTAAAGAGAAAAAGAACCTGGCCTAGATTACAGTCAAAAGGTCATCCAGCTCCTTCTCGAAAGTCAAACCCTGTAGAAGTTAAGTAAATCCAGCTTCACCAGAAAATAGTAGAAAGAATGCTAGATTTCAACATCCCTACTTCTGACTGAGTGCGTTGACTTTTCTGAGAGAAATGTTTATAATAGTCCCTTCATAAAGAGGCTCTGGCTTAGTGGCCTCCTGACCCCTTGGGCCCCTGGGTCTGTGCCCTGGAGTCCCCGTGTTTTAATCCATCAACAGCGGTGGAATGTAACATTTACTAAAGTACTGCATTAAGTACAGTTTTGAGGTATTTGTACTTTACTTGAGTATTGATTCAACAGTAGTTCTACTCTACTACATTTTTAGAGGGAAGTACTGCACTTGACTCCTCTGACAGCTTGTCACTTTAATATAAAGTGGATGACTGCCAGTGGCAGGTCGAGATCTTTATGTAAACAAGGTCACATGCGTGACGTGTAGGCTTCCTGTGTGTCCCAGATATAAATATCACGTGGCAGCCTACACTCGGCCTCTCCGATTCATTTAAGAGGGACTCACCTACTGGTCAACTGCAGCCGCCAGTGGTAGACTGGCTGACGCTAGCGTGGATCCAGAAGCAACTTTGAGGCGATAAAACCTTGAGAAGGTGCTGTCCAAGACACAACCGCACAGATCTCCGACAGTGGCACCCCCTTCGTTGCCGCCCAGGATGTGGCCACCCCCCTGGTAGAATGACAGATTACATCTGAGGTGGCAGGTCTACCTGTTTGATTGTCTCAACAACCCAGTGGGAGAGCCAGTGTTTAGACAGTGCCTGTCCCTCTTCCTTGAGACTGGGTCTAACCCCCCCTGTCCCTGCACCGTGACAAAAACACAGCCCAACCGTCCTTGTGGAATTCTGTCTCACAAATTGAAGGCTCAAGGCCAGTTAGGAGTGGCCAATCCCGTCCAGCCGGGACAGGAGATCCATCCTTACTGGGAGGATCCCCAGCAAGGATCCCCGTCCAACAGGCTGAGGAGTGTGGAGAACCATATCCTTGATGGCCACCTGGGGACCACTAGGAGGACCCTGTGATGGGACAATCTCACCCTGTGAAGCGTGAGCACTATCAGGGGGAACGGAAGAAATGCATGAATGTATTTTATATACTTATAGCTGGGACACACAGGTAGCCTGCACGTCACGCACGTGACTTAGTTTACAGAAAGATCTCGACCTGCGCGCAGCACGAGGACACAGATCCTCTGTGTTTACTGCCACTGGCAGTCAGGAAGGAATGGAACAGAATCCACTGATATACAACCCTTTTACTTTTGATAGTTAAAGTACATTTTGCTGATAACACTGCTGTGCCTTTAAAGCAGCTATAATCATAATGTTTATAATAAGCTAAATATAATGTGAAAACAATGTGACAATGTGAAAGGCATGGCTTGATGAACCCACAGGAATGATCAGCTCTTCCTCCTCTTTACAGAGCTTTATAGTGAGTGTCAGCTTATTGTCTGTCTGGCTGTCTGTCTGGCTGTCTGTCTGTCTGTCTGTCTGGCTGTCTGTCTGGCTGTCTGTCTGTCTGTCTGGCCCGCAACGTCACTGTTTTGGTTCACTCTCACTGCGTCGTTTTCAGCAGCAGGCAGCTGCTTTCAGTATAAAACACAGTTAGTGTCAGAGCCTCATACAGTATAAACATAAACCCTCACCAGCCTTCTTTAAAGCTGCCACTAGGTGTCGCCCTCGGCGTGACTATTCCCCCCCAGTGGTTTTTGTTTTCAGCTGTCCTTTCCTCTGGACCATGTGAACCCTCCTCTCCTGTATTTCTAGGAATTTCAAGTTTGGCATGAAGTTGGAAGTAAACAGTGAGTCACCTCACATGCTGATGGGAGTATTTATAGCCGACATATACTGTAGGTGCCGCAGCAGTGCTTATGGAAGCCCTATGTGCTGCACACACAAAACAAGGATTATAGGTGGCAGCTCATGTCCTAAATGGTCAAATCAGAACAAAGACCTCACTGAGATTTTGAGACTTTTCACCCTGACTCCGACGTTTCTCTCTCGTTTAGAGATGCTTCAATGCAGAATGGGACCATTTAAGCACAGAAAAGGGTTCTGTTATTGTACAAGCCTGTATAATCACATCATGCTCTTGGACATTTTTAGGATGTATTCGCTCTCAATTACGTTGAATAACAGTAAACATTAAAAACTACCTTTCAGTTAAAACGTCCCATTTGCCTTCTGCCTAGTTTTAGTGATTGTATCGGCTTGCATTCCCGCTTTTTTATAACAGCTACATAATTAAATGTCATGTTGACAACATTGACTTTGTTTCAAAGTACAAGCGGGACAAAAGTTGGACAAATTGTCCAAACATACCTAACCGGACTGTCTCCCCAACAATTTTTCAGTGTTGAAACAACACACACATGTAATATTGCCGCGCTCTGATTGGCTCCGGCGGGTCTCTAGCTCAGCCACGGGCCAATAGGGAGGCGGCGGTGTTTGTGCATCGCTCCTGCGCTGCTATAAAGCGGCGACAATGAGGGATGAGGGTAGAAATAGTGATTCAAAGAAGCCAAAGAGACGCCCTACGTGTGAATTTCCTTCGCTGCTCTGGGTGTTTGTCGTCGAGGGACATTTGGACCTGCAGGGGCAGATTTGACCGAGGACAGAGCGTCTCTGTTACTGGATCCACAGGCTCAGGTAGGCTGCCCGCGCACCAAGGATGCTCCGCACTGGAGCTCTGTCACCCTGCACTCCACGGGAGGACAGGCTGACTCATGTTTTGGCATGCTTCACAGGAGGAATCACCATCTCACAGTGACAACCACCTATCGCATGCATGGTTTCTTTGAGCCAGCTTCCTCTCCGTGCTGTCTTTGTTCGGTGGCTGCAGGGAGGAAACTGAAGCTGCAACAACTTCAGAGTCTTATCTGTGGTTTTATCCTCTGGTCATTGTCCCTCCTCTGAGCCACGGTGCCGATTCTGCACATTTACTGCAAAACACGCGCACAGTTAGATCAGATCAGATGAGATCAGGCCAAGCTGACTTGTTTACTGTTGCTCATTGTCCCCCACCAGGCAGACCACTTCTTCCGTTTCCCTTTATGTTTTTGCTCGGGCACGGAGACCACGGTCGGGCGTGCAGTCGGCGCAGCCTGAAAGTTAAGATTTCATCTCTAACAGGAAAAACCGCGCGACCTCACAGGAACAGTCGCGAGGCCGCAGAATAGCAGCGGGGGCTCGTGCAGCTGGCCGCCTGTTTGTTGCCAGTTGCCTGCTAGTTAGTTGTCTTTGTTTATGTGATGGTAATTCCTCGTACTGTTGTTGATACCGAACAGCTGAGCGCCTCTTGCGTAGCTGTGCGTCAAACCACCGATAAACAATACGCTGGATACCGGAAGAGCGCAGGGAGGCCCTTCAAAATAAAATGTCAGGGTCGCATTGGCGCTCTTCTATCGCTCACAAGGCAGCAAACATTCATTAGACTTTTATTTTTAAACTAGCAACCGGAACACTTATGTTGTGTTATGTCTGACTTGACTGTGCGCGGGGAGGGGGGGTGGGAGATGCAGATTGAGGTTGGTGGTGGAGGGGTGTATTGTGCGGATGATTTCAGTCCAGTTCAGACCAGTTCCAGCGCTGATCTTCATTCACCGCAATATACTTTGTCTTATTGTTCTCAGTGCGATGATCTGCGGATCGACTTCCCAAAGAAACACACAAAATCTGAAGTGAAGTCTGGACCCTGCGGGTCATGTCATCTTTATTTTTCACGGTCCTCAGTGCCGGGGGCGATGAGTGACATCAAGTTCCTATTCGGACAAAAACAGTCGGCGATGTCATAGAGAACAGCAGGGCGGCGTTTAGGGGTCATTTCTGTACAGTAATTAGCAGCACTTAGCACACTGGAATACAATAACTAAACGCCTGCATGAACGAAATGCATTTCTGTTCAGGATGAAGTCAGGTCGGGTTCGTATGTGGCCTCTGTAAGATCTGAATGGGCTCCCTCAAGTTCCCACTTACAAACAGCACACTACGTCTTCACTTGTTATCAGTAGCATGTGTATTGTTAATTTTGCAATACAGTAAATATACTTTAGATATTCGGGGCTTATTTAAATGCGTCATTTTATTTACACTTATTTACACGTATTGATGGTTATGGATGGATTTTTCTGTATTTTACTATGTATGTTTTGGGTTTTTTTGTCACATGAACTGCATTTGGCCTAATTGTCGGTGCAGCTCTTCACTGTGGGGGCACAACAGATATAGTGTATCGCAGCAGCACGAGCGCTGACAGCCAGATGACACCGAGAATCTCGCGCCGCACTGGTTCGAACCGGCTGGAGCTCGCGCTGCATTCACGTGCAGTGGAGTTTTCTGGAAACACACACTTGTTTTTATGGAAGCGGCTTTGTCACGCCCGACACACATCCACTCGAACAGTGAAACATCCCCGTGTATGTTTCCAAACAAACTGCTGAACTGCCAACAAGTAGTCGTGTTGTTTTTGTACCACCAAAGTGAGGCAGGACACAGGTATTTTTTTTTTTTTTTTTAAATCTGTGATTTGTTGACATCGAAATTTAGAAAGCTGAACTTGATGACTTTGGTAATTGGCTTCTGGCGTCAAACTCAGGAAGTTGAATTCTAAATGTAAAAGCTCAACAGAAACAACATTTTCTGGCGATAGAGAGCCGTCTCCAGTCTCCCCTCACGGGGCCTGAATGCAACATCAACCTCACGTGTAGCTGCTGCACGAGCTATGTCACTAGCAGCCAATAGGAGAAGAGCTGTTACACTCACGAGCCAATCAGATATGTCATGGGGGCGGGAGTTTTTAATATTTATAGGAGGGATTTGTGCGCTTCAAAGGCCTCAGCTGTTTTCTGTTTGTCTTCTTCTAGACCACCACCATCATCATCATCAGGCAAGAACAAAGAAATGTGTATGGTTCAAGCCCAGAGAGTCCTCCAAAACACTTTATTGTGAAATCAAGCAGCTCTGAAACGGAATCAGCTTTATTGGGAGTTTGAGCAGGTCAGGACAAAGAAGCTGAGTGAAGATAGAAAACGTTTAACTATTATATACATACAAGCAGGTCTAAGCATATATAAATATATATATATAAAAGCAACAATTAACAGCAATATACAGTGTCTGTTTACAAGTCAACTGTTGCCATACATTGTAAACAAGAATACAATAGTGCCAGGCTGCAGAGGGCTGAGAGTAGCAGAATAAGCAATGCAGCATCAGCCGCAGAGTATTATAGGGCATCAATTTGATCGTCTTTTTGAATGTTTAATATTTAATCTGGTGTCTTCCAGGCTCCAGCAGCCTCCCTCACCTCCACTCAGGCCAGTGAAGTGCTACCTCCAACCCAGTTGAGATGGCTCCCACCCTGGCCACAGCCTTCTCCCGCCGCTGGTGGATGGCGGTGACGGCGGTCATCGAGAACTTGCTCTTCTCCGCTGTGCTGCTGGGCTGGGGATCCCTGCTCATCATGCTCAAGTCTGAGGGCTTCTACTCCTACCTGTGCAAAGGACCAGGTGAGTCTGCTTTATGTGGGTCATCATGTTTTACTTAAGTACAAAAACAAGCTGATAAAATACACCGCGTTGTTAGAGATTGAGCCAGTAGTTCTAGATCTTTTTTGGCTTATGACCCCATACAAAACATCTGTTAGGGGTCCCGTGTCACATTTCAGATGAGTTGTTCTACCAAAGAGACATTTCCCCTCTAAACTTCTCAGCTGGTTTCATTTAAATAATGAAAACCCATCGAGGTGGGATTATCCAATATTTGGGAATTAAACTATTCAACTACTATACCTAACTGTATGTAAATATATATATATATATAAATGCTCCTCATGCATTGTTGCATCAGTATTAACAATCTAATGATGTCATAAAACATAATATTTCAGTCACAGAGGAGATTTTACTGCAGAACGAGTACTTTTGATACATTTAGCTGATTATACTTCTGTTCTTCTACATGATTAGGATTGTGAATGCAGCACATTTACTTGTAATGACTCACTGGCTCACTTCTTTCTCAGTTTAGAGATAAACTCGTGTTAAATTCCATGTAGTTTGGTTGATCATATTACAACCTGTAATTGTCAGTCTCATTAATGACTTGCTATGCTATTACCACTACCTTTACTCCAACTGCTGCTGCTGATATGAACATACTTATCATGCAAATAAGCTACATATAGCTCGTCTTAAGCGCTAACAGACCTGTTGGCTTCCAGTATTTTACAAAAGCAGCCCCATTCTGGGCTTTTTGGATTTAGTCAGAGTTTGAATGGATGTTAACGGGTCGACCTTGCATGACGACGCCCTGAGTATCTCTGAGCTGCCGAGAAACCAAAACCTTTCAACAGACTGATTGCAACACTCTGGGGGTATTTTTTTGCTGAGTGGGTGTGGTGGAATTATGGAGATTTAAGGACAAACACAAACAAGCGTACAAAGGAAGTGCTCAGGTTTCACCTAAAAAAAAAGAAGCAGCCGCAACTTCTCCATATTCTGCAGTTCTCATTCATAGAACTGAAGGGATTCTTAATGATCCAACAGTTGGGATTTCCTCATGGAAAACAAGTCGATATGCCAGCGGCAGGCAGGCAGCCTCTGAACGAGCTTCAAAAGCAGCTATGAAGTGCTCCTGCACAACAAACCCATAGACGGCTCCGATTAGGTTATTTCATCATTTTTTTTATTCTGTGCTTGGCTCTCTGTGATCAAAGGCGACACAGGGAGCTGTGTTTTTATTCGTCTTGGAAAATCAAATCAGATGAGGACTTCGGGTCCCTCCCAGCCAGGTTTTGGTAACCGTTCGTTGACAGAGTGGCAACGTAGGTCGGATTAAACTTAACAACAACACGCTGAAACGGCAGTTCATCAAAACATTCATCATCACCAGTGGGGTTCTGAGTTGCCTCCATTGTCCTGCAGCACATCGTGAATGTGAATGAGACCATTCATCCCTCTCATTCTCCACAGTGATTATCACACAGGCTGTTTTCTGACTTTGTCTCTTTGATCCTCAGATTGTGTCTCCGTCTCTGTGTGTTTCTGTTTTTGTATCCCCACAAAGGAGCGGTGATGAAAGCCTCGCAGGGTCAATTTGCGCATATGAAGCCTTTTAATGCTTTTATCGCTCTCATGCATTCACTCACACTGTCACCTGACGCTATCTGAGAGTAATGTTCCCTGGATGTTTCCACACTGTAAAACATTACTGTGGGTCTGTATTAATAACTGCTCACAGATAATCCTCCAAACCAGTGGATACAGCTCGTGTAATCCACCTTGAATGAAAGCTGATGATCCGTTGACATTCTATTGTTGTTTCTCTGATTGGATTAGGTTTAGGTATCTCTTGCCGTTGACTCAGCTCCTTCCACAACGACCTGACCCCAGCACCGTCCCAAGGTCTCCACCGACCTGCTTTTACTTGTAGAGCTGAGGAGTTTGAAACCAGGTCAAGAAGGTGCCTCAGACCAGACAAACATGTTGCAGTGTCCTGCTTCTCGCGTACAAAGGAGCAGTCTGCACTCATTATTAGGTTTAAATGCCGTCGTGAATTTTCTGACATTGCGGAGCCCAAACATGCTGCTGTTGTTGCGAAGCCTTTTCAGTCTGAATTCAAGACGAGATCAGATTGAAGGAAAGGTTCTTGAATTAAAGAAATATTTAGAATAAAATATACA
>NC_092184.1:27445607-27448107 GCF_043641665.1 Enoplosus armatus | reverse complement strand
TTCCACCACGCTGAACACGTAGGAAGTGTCCCCAGCTCTCTACGACCTTCCCAAGCTGAGATACACAAAATCATGACCAAAGGAAGTGACGTATCTCCGCAACGGAAGCTCGTACAGACTCGGGGGTGCTACCGTTGGAAAGGCCGGCCCACTATTTCAATTCAAGGACCTTGGTTTCAAGTCTCTACGACCTTCCGTTCAAAAGTTATTCACCAAAAAGTAAGTGAGCCCAGGCTCACTTTGGGTAAAACCCCCTAATCCTAACCCTAACCCAATTTCGGTAAAACCTCCTAACCCTAACCCTAACCCTAACCCCTAACCCCTAACCCTAACCCTAACCCTAACCCCTAACCCTAACCAACAACCAACCAACAACCAACCACCAACCCAAACACCAACCCAAACACTAACCCTCACCTCTCCTCTATCCTTACCCTAACCAACACAGGGGGAGGCAAGCTCAAGGTTGGGCTTAGGCAACACATCTCACACTGGTTAAGGTCAGGGAAAGGGGCCAGGCTAGTGCGTCGTCACCTACCAATCCACCAAAATGCTCAAAAGTACAGTCAAATCAAATCCACTCCAAATTGCCTGAAACGTGCTCCTAACCACTTTCTGGGAACACCATTTAGTTAGGCATTTTTCACCTCCCTCCACACTTAGGCATTTTTCGATAAAAAATCACCCCATTCATTCTCTATGGAGAATGTCACACACTTGTATCTCCGGACAGGAACGTCCTACAGACTCGTGGCTGCTACCGTTGGAACGGCAATAGTCCATATATGCTAGACGAATGAGGGTTGCAAGTCTCTAGCACCTTCCCTTCAAAAGTTAGCAGACAAAAACCACTCGGCCAATCACAATCAATCACAAAACACACTTTGGCCAATATCTCCCGAACCGAACCTCGTACACTCTCCAAACCACCTTCCGTATACACTAATTACACCACGCTGAACACGTAGGAAGTGTCCCCAGCTCTCTACGACCTTCCCAAGCTGAGATACACAAAATCATGACCAAAGGAAGTGACGTATCTCCGCAACGGAAGCTCGTACAGACTCGGGGGTGCTACCGTTGGAAAGCTTGACCCAGAGTGTTTATTCAAAAGTGTTGGATTCAAGTCTCTACGACCTTGCGTTCAAAAGTTATTAAAGAAAAACGAACTGCACCGGGGTGCAATTTCGGTAAAACCTCCTAATCCTAACCCTAACCCTAACCCTAACCCTAACCCTAACCCTAACCCTAACCCTAACCCCTAACCCTAACCCTAACCCTAACCCTAACCCTAACCCTAACCCTAACCCCTAACCCTAACCCTAACCCTAACCCTAACCCTAACCCTAACCCTAACCCTCAAATATGCAGTTTGAGACTGAACGAGGGCCCAAAGTGAAGCTTTCATTCAAAACAGGAGGAAAGGACAAGTTTTCAGTGAAAGCGGCCTGAATGTCAAGTTTTCACTCAAAACAGCTCCAAACTCACGGTTTGACTCAAAACAGGTCAAATATGCAGTTTGAGACTGAACGAGGGCCGAAAGTGAAGCTTTCATTCAAAACAGGAGGAAAGGACAAGTTTTCAGTGAAAGCGGCCTGAATGTCAAGTTTTCACTCAAAACAGTTGAAAAGGTCAAGTTTTGACTGAAATAGGCCTGAACGTGAACTTTTCATTCAAATCCGCTCCAAACTCACGGTTTGACTCAAAACAGGTCAAATATGCAGTTTGAGACTGAACGAGGGCCCAAAGTGAAGCTTTCATTCAAAACAGGAGGAAAGGACAAGTTTTCAGTGAAAGCGGCCTGAATGTCAAGTTTTCATTCAAATCCACTCCAAATTGCCTGAAACGTGCTCCTAACCACTTTCTGGGAACACCATTTAGTTAGGCATTTTTCACCTCCCTCCACACTTAGAGAATTTTCGCTTGACTTTCACTCCATTCATTCTCTATGGAGAATATCACACACTTGTATCTCCGGACAGGAACGTCCTACAGACTCGTGGCTGCTACCGTTGGAACGGCAATAGTCCATATATGCTAGACGAATGAGGGTTGCAAGTCTCTAGCACCTTCCCTTCAAAAGTTATGAACACAAAAACCACTCGGCCAATCACAATCAATGACAAAACACACTTTGGCGAATATCTCCCGAACCGAACCTCGTACACTCTCCAAACCACCTTCCGTATACACTAATTACACCACGCTGAACACGTAGGAAGTGTCCCCAGCTCTCTACGACCTTCCCAAGCTGAGATACACAAAATCATGACCAAAGGAAGTGACGTATCTCCGCAACGGAAGCTCGTACAGAGTCGGGGGTGCTACCGTTGGAAAGCTTGACCCAGAGTGTTTATTCAAAAGTGTTGGATTCAAGTCTCTACGACCTTGCGTTCAAAAGTTATTAAAGAAAAACGAACTGCACCGGGGTGCAATTTCGGTAAAACCTCCTAACCCTAACCCTAACCCTAACCCTAACCCTAACCCTAACCCTAACCCT